>NC_035164.2:5702437-5909442 GCF_001659605.2 Manihot esculenta | reverse complement strand
GGTTCTAGATTTGACAGATTTTGACGTCATTCTAGGGATGGATTGGTTATCGACCCATGGTGCTACCTTGGACTGTAGAGACAAGGTAGTCAGATTCAGAGATCAGGATGGGTCAGAGGTCGTCTTCAGAGGAGACAAGAGGGGTACACCTAGAGGTCTGATCTCAGCTCTTCAGGCTCGTAGGTTGCTTAGGAGGGGATGTCAGGGGTTTCTAGCTCATGTGAGGGAGTTAGATAGTCATGTCAGAGAGCCCGCCTCAGTGCCTGTGGTGAGTGAGTTCTTAGATGTTTTCCCAGACGAGCTGCCAGGGTTACCACCTGCTAGGGAGATAGAGTTCGAGATTGAGTTAATGCCTGGTACCAGACCGATCTCTATCCTCCCTACAGGATGGCACCAGCTGAATTGAAAGAACTGAAGGAACAGTTGCAAGAGCTGGTAGATAAGGGTTTCATCCGACCGAGTACTTCACCTTGGGGTGCTCCGGTTTTGTTTGTGAGGAAGAAGGATGGATCCCTCAGACTTTGTATCGACTACAGACAGTTGAACAAGGTCACTACCAAGAACAAGTACCCTTTGCCGAGGATCGACGATCTATTCGACCAGCTAGCAGGAGCAGGTTGTTTCTCCAAAATAGATCTGAGATCAGGGTACCATCAGTTGAGGATAAGGAATGAAGATGTACCGAAGACAGCTTTCAGGACCAGGTATGGGCACTATGAGTTCCTTGTGATGCCGTTTGGGTTGACCAACGCCCCTGCAGCATTCATGGACCTCATGAACAGAGTATTCAGTCAGTATCTGGATCACTTCGTTATTGTCTTCATAGATGATATCTTAGTGTATTCCAGAAATGCAGAGGAGCATGCCCATCACCTGAGGACAGTTTTGCAAACCTTGAGAGAGCATGGCTTGTATGCCAAGTTCTCCAAGTGTGAGTTTTGGCTTAGGAGCATATCATTCTTGGGGCACATTGTGTCAGAACAGGGTATTGAAGTAGACCCCAAGAAGGTAGAGGCTGTAGCTAACTGGCCTAGACCCACCACAGTGACCGAGATCAAGAGTTTTCTGGGTTTAGCAGGTTACTACAGGAGGTTCGTTCAGGACTTCTCAAAGATTGCTGCTCCTATGACCAAATTGACAAAGAAGAATCAGAAGTTCATATGGACCGATCAGTGTCAGGAAAGCTTTGAGGAGCTTAAGAGGAGGTTGACTTCAGCACCGGTGTTAGCTTTGCCAAAAAGTGATGATGACTTCTCAGTATATTGTGATGCGTCCCGTGTGGGACTGGGTTGTGTGCTAATGCAAAATGAGAGGGTGATCGCTTATGCTTCTAGGCAGCTGAAGAAGCATGAGCTGAATTACCCCACACACGATCTTGAGATGGCAGCAGTCATCTTTGCACTCAAGATGTGGAGGCATTACCTCTATGGGGTAAAATGTGAGATCTTCACAGATCATAAGAGCCTGCAGCACATCTTGAGTCAGAGAGATTTGAATTTGAGGCAGAGGAGATGGGTAGAGCTGTTGAGTGACTATGATTGCAAGATTCAGTACCATCCGGGTAAGGCGAATGTTGTGGCAGACGCCCTAAGCCGGAAATCACTCGGCAGTCTATCCCACATTTCAGCAGAGAGGAGGCCGGTGGTGAAGGAGTTCCACAGACTTATGAGTGAGGGATTACAGTTGGAGTTGTCTGGCACAGGTGCCTTAGTGGCTCATATGAGAGTGACACCCGTGTTTCTGGAGCAGGTAGCTCAGAAACAGCATGAGGACCCAGAGTTGGTCAGGATAGCCCGAACGGTTCAGTCAGGCCAGAGTAATGAGTACAGGTTTGATGATAAGGGGATCCTCCGCTACGGGAACAGAGTATGTGTGCCAGATGACATTGGTCTGAAGGGAGATATTATGGGGGAAGCCCATAATACCAGATATAGTGTTCACCCTGGAGCCACCAAGATGTATCAGGATCTGAAGAGAGTGTATTGGTGGCCAGCTATGAAGAAGGACGTGGCACTGTTCGTGTCGGCCTGCGATGTGTGTCAGAGGGTGAAACTAGAGCATCAGAAGCCGGCTGGAATGTTGAATCCACTACCGATTCCAGAGTGGAAATGGGAGAATATAGCTATGGACTTCGTAGTGGGGTTACCGGCGACGTCCAACAGATTGGACTCCATATGGGTGATTGTGGACAGACTCACCAAATCTGCTCACTTCATCCCTGTCAGGAGTGGTTACTCTGTGGACAAGTTGGCGCAGGTGTACGTAGATGAGATTGTCAGACTGCATGGGGTCCCGGTATCTATAGTGTCAGATAGAGGGCCCCAGTTCACCTCCAGGTTTTGGCGGAGCCTGCAGAACGCTATGGGTACCAGATTAGACTTCAGTACTGCCTTCCACCCACAGACAGACGGACAGTCAGAGAGGACCATCCAGACAATAGAGGATATGCTCAGAATGTGTGTGCTAGATTTTGGCGGTTCTTGGAGGCAGCATCTACCTTTGGTGGAGTTTGCCTACAATAACAGCTATCATGCTAGCATAGGGATGGCTCCATATGAAGCTTTGTATGGGAGAAGGTGCAGATCACCTATCTGCTGGGAGGAAGTAGGAGAGAGGACTCTTGCGGGTCCGGAGTTAGTAGAGCTTACCAGCAGGGTGGTACCCATAATCAGAGAGAGGATCAAGACTGCTGCTAGTCGGCAGAAGAGTTATGCAGATATCCGCAGAAGACAGCTAGAGTTTCAGGAGGGGGATTTGGTTTTGCTCAAGGTGTCTCCTATGAAAGGAGTGGTTCGGTTCGGGAAGAAGGGTAAGTTAGCTCCACGGTACATCGGTCCTTTTGAGGTGCTTCAGAGGGTCGGTAATGTGTCGTACAAGCTAGACTTGCCTGCTTCGATGGAGAGAATCCATCCGGTTTTCCATGTTTCTCTGTTACGGAAGTTCGTGTCGGATCCTGGAAAGGTTCTTAGTGAGCCTGATATGGAGATCCATGAGGATCTCACCTATGTAGAGCAGCCAGTGCGGATCTTAGACACCCAGATCAGAAAGTTGAGGAACAAGGAAATCCCGATGGTAAAGGTCCTTTGGAACCACCACAACTTAGAGGAATGCACCTGGGAGACACGGGAGTCCATGCTCCAGCAATACCCCCATCTGTTTTGAGGTGAGTGTTAGTTGTTCTATGTGTTGCATGTATGATATATTGTATACTATGTTATATGTTATGATTGATGCTATGCTTTGTATGTTAGTTGAGGAACATTCGGGGACGAATGTTCTTAAGGGGGTTCGACTGTAATACCCGGCTAGACTCCGGTATCGGGATTCCTACCGTCCGGTGGAATCTCGGATGTCGGAAACCTCTAGAAGGGTAAAACTATGATTTTATGAAATGTTTTCATGTATTTCATGTTTTTAAGTAAGAAGTTAAATGAGTTTTTGTATGAAAAATCTTTGGAGGAAAAACCCAGGTTCGGCCGCCGAAAGCCAAGTTCGGCCGCCGAACATGCATGTGATTAGGAGGCACGTTAGGCCCCCGAAAGCATGAGTGAGGGAAGTGCAGGTTCGGCCGCCGAACCTTATATTCGGCCGCCGAACCTTGCGTGCATGCGGAGGCACTTTCGGCCCCCGAACGTGGCCTGGCCAGCCACCTATAAAAGGGGCACTTAGCCGAAATGGGAGAGTTTTCTCCCATTTTCAGCCACAGCAAGCTTCCGACCTCCCTCTCCCAAATCTTGTGTTTTTCCTTCAATCCCCACCATTTTCTTTGAGTTTTAAGGTTCCACAAAGGTTTTTGAGTGTTTTTAAGCAAGTTTAGAGCTTGGAAGTCTTGGAGCTAAGTCCCTCCATTTTCCGAGCTAGGGTCGTTCTTCCTCTCGATCTTCAAGAGGTAAGCTTCGATCTATGCTTCTTTTATGTTTTATGAAAGTTTTATGCAAGTTGATGGGGTAGAATGCATGTTTAGGCTTGTTGTTAGGTTTATGTTGTGATTTGAACAATGTATGTTGGAAATGTGTTGTTTAAAGTGTTGTAGTTGGGGTATATTATAGTTTGAGACCCCTAGGTGTGATGTATGATGTGTATGCATGTGTAGAAATAAGTTTATACACGTTTTGAGGCGTTTTGGAGGCTGTGGACACAAGGGAGCCAAGTTTCTGCCCTTCGGCAGAAACTCAGGTTCGGCCGCCGAAGTGACTTTCGGCCGCCGAACCCCCTTGTGGAGGCAGTTTCGGCTGCCGAAGCCTGCCCCCGAAACTCGAGTTTCGTCTCTGTCTGGGAGGTTCGGCCGCCGAAAGTGCCGCCGAACCTGCATGACTTTCGGCTGCACAGGGACTTTCGGCCGCCGAACCTGCCGCCGAAAGTGCCCTGTTCAGCCATTTCTTGCATGTTTTCATGTGATGTTTTCATGATGTTTTAGGGGGTTTTTGGGGAGTATTTTAGAGTCAGATTCATGTATGTTTGGTCCCTCATTTGAGTCCACCTGTGTAGGTTCGGACCCGAGGAACCGAGACCCCCAGCAGTGAGCCAGCTGCTTCAGAGTCTCTTCAGAGCTAGCCAGAGGTGAGTGGAATGAACTCTAAGTTTTGAAGCAAATTAATGAAATGTTTTAGCATGATTCACGCATCATGAATGCCATGAGATATATTAGGTTGTTTGCATTAGAATTCACGAATATGTTGCATTGCATACTTTGTTGTTGATGTGGATGAATGTTGAATGATCCATTAGCCCTTGTATGTCATGATAGCCTATGTGAGTCCAGGTGTGCCTGCTACGGCTCTACGCCCCTGGCACTATGACAGATTATGGAAGTCCGGGTGTGCCAGCTACGGCTCTACGCCCCCGGCATGTCTAAGTAAGAAAGATAGGGGCTAAATGGTGACAAGTTCATCCTTGTTGTGAAATGTTTGTGTTATGGCGCATACATGAAAGTATGATTTAAATTGATGTTTTATGATTCTGCTCACTGGGCTCTAGTAGCTCACCCCACTCCCTTTATCCCCAGAGTTGCAGGTACAGGATAGATCGGGAAGTCGGCTAGAGTGAAGTTAAGTCATGTATGTTGTAATAGATAGTAGTGGACATGAACATGATGTAATGAGTATTTATGGCCATGTAATATAATGAATGTTTTGATGATGTATTGAGGATTATAGTAGTGCTTGACCTAGAGGTGTGTGAATCCCCATTATGTACAGAGTGTTTAATGAGTAATGATGTTAATGACCATGATTATCCAAGCTGATATGTATGATGATGATACCCCATTGGAGTATTTGATGAGGACTCCAGTGTGGGGTTTATGTATGATTTTGTGCATGCACAGGTTTTGCTTGGATAAGAGGAAAGAAAAATTTTTTACAGATCATGTATATGTTGTTATGTATGGGATTCCACAGGTTTACAGGAGGTATGTAGGCTTGCTACGGGTCCCGGCGGCCTTAAGCCGATCTGGATCCTAGCGCCGGTAACGGGTCGGATTTCCGGGTCGTTACAGAGTGGTATCAGAGCCCTAGGTTCATATGGTCGGACCTAGAGTGTCGGGCTCATAGATGTTCTAGAAGGTCAAGCACACTAGGAAAATCATGTCCACTAGGATAGGATGTAGAGTCCTGTCTATATGATGATATGATATGCCATGATGATATGCATGTGCATAAATGCTATGATGTGATGCTATGTATGTGATGAGGGTTCATGTGTTTCCACATGAACCATATGATGCTAATGATTGTTTATGCTATGTGCTGTTTTTCAGAAGATAGAATGAGAGGAACTCGTCGATCTGCACGATTGACTGGAGTGCCACCTCAGGACGAAGGCGCTGATGCCCGTCCTCCAGCATTGCCTAGGGCAATGTCCAGTAGGTCCAACAGAGACAGAGTAGCTAGAGACCCTAGAAGGTCTTTGGATCTGGGTAGAAGCAGATCAGTAAGGGGAACAGTGCAGGGAGGAATGTCTGAGGATATGGAAGTAGATCAGAGGAGGGATGGCAGCCTCGGTGTGAGCATGCCAGAAGAGGGCATGGGAGAATCAGAAGGAGGCGCTCAGGCCTCGAGTTATGTCCAGCCACATCACTATCCACCCTACTCACACCATCCTGGGTATTCGATGGGAGGTACATCGGATTACCCCAGTTTTAGCCCTTATCCTCCACACATGCCATACCCACCTTACTACCCACCATACTCTCAGTACCCCACGTACCCACCTCCACCTCCCTATACCAGTACAGCAAACCCTACCCCAGGGTAATTGCTTATGCTTCTAGGCAGCTAAAGAAGCATGAGTTGAATTACCCCACACATGACCTTGAGATGGCAGCAGTAATCTTTGCACTCAAGATGTGGAGGCATTACCTCTATGGGGTTAAATGTGAGATCTTTACAGATCATAAGAGCCTGCAATACATCCTGAGTCAAAGAGACTTAAATTTGAGACAGAGGAGATGGGTAGAACTGCTCAGTGACTACGATTGCAAAATCCAGTATCATCCGGGTAAGGCTAATGTTGTAGCTGATGCCTTAAGCCGGAAATCACTCGGCAGTCTATCCCACATCACAGCAGAACGAAGACCAGTAGTAAAGGAGTTCTACAAGCTCATCGAAGAAGGGCTACAGTTAGAGTTGTCGGGTACAGGTGCCTTGTTGGCTCAGATGAAAGTGACACCCGTGTTCCTTGAGCAAGTCGCTCAGAAACAGCATGAGGACCCCGAGTTAGTGAAGATTGCCAGGACTGTTCAGTTAGGCAAGAATGATGAGTTCAGATTTGACAACAAGGGGATCCTCCGCTATGGGAGTCGATTATGTGTACCAGATGACATAGGGCTAAAAGGAGACATTATGAGAGAGGCTCATAATGCAAGATACAGCATTCACCCTGGAGCCACCAAGATGTATCAAGATTTGAAGAAAGTTTATTGGTGGCCAGCGATGAAGAAAGAAGTGGCACAGTTCGTGTCAGCCTGCGAAGTGTGTCAGAGGGTGAAGCTGGAACATCAGAAGCCAGCTGGAATGCTTAACCCGCTACCGATTCCAGAATGGAAATGGGAAAACATAGCTATGGACTTCGTAGTAGGGTTACCGACGACGTCCAATAGAGTGGACTCCATATGGGTGATTGTGGACAGACTCACCAAATCTGCTCACTTCATCCCTGTCAGGAGTGGCTACTCTGTGGACAAGTTGGCGCAGGTGTATGTGGATGAGATTGTCAGGCTGCATGGGGTTCCTGTTTCGATAGTGTCAGATAGAGGGCCCCAGTTCACCTCCAGGTTTTGGCGGAGTCTGCAAAATGCCATGGGTACTAGGTTGGATTTCAGTACTGCCTTCCACCCCCAGACTGATGGACAGTCAGAAAGGACCATCCAGACTATAGAGGATATGCTTAGGATGTGTGTGCTGGACTTTGGCGGTTCTTGGAGGCAGCATCTACCTTTGGTGGAGTTTGCCTACAACAACAGCCATCATGCTAGCATCGGGATGGCTCCATATGAAGCTTTGTACGGAAGGAAGTGCAGATCACCTGTTTCCTGGGAGGAAGTTGGAGAGAAGGCCTTGGCAGGGCCTGAGCTAGTAGAGATTACCAGCAGGATGGTACCCATAATCAGAGAGAGAATCAAGACTACTGCAAGCAGACAGAAGAGTTATGCAGACATCCGCAGAAGGCAGTTAGAGTTTCAGGAGGGGGACCTGGTATTGCTCAAGGTGTCTCCAATGAAGGGAGTGGTTCGCTTCGGGAAGAAAGGTAATCTAGCCCCACGATACATCGGGCCCTTTGAAATTTTGCAAAAGATTGGGAATGTGTCGTATAAGCTGGATTTACCTGCTTCTATGGAGAGAATCCATCCGGTTTTCCATGTTTCCATGTTGAGGAAGTTTGTGTCAGATCCGAGCAAGGTTCTTAGTGAGCCTGATGTGGAGGTCCAAGAGGATCTCACCTATGTTGAACAGCCAGTACGGATCATAGACACCCAGATCAGAAAGTTAAGAAACAAGGAAATCCCGATGGTGAAAGTCCTGTGGAACCACCACAATTTAGAGGAATGCACTTGGGAGACACGGGAGTCCATGCTCCAGCAGTACCCTAATCTCTTTTAAGGTTAGATCCCTATGTGTTGATGTGCTATATCTATATGTTATATGTTTGCCATGTTATGTGTTGTTTGGTGAACATTCGGGGACGAATGTTCTTAAGGGGGGGAGAATGTAATACCCGGCTAGACTCTGGTATCGGAATTCCTACCGTCTGGTGGAATCTCGGATGTCGGAGACCTCTAGAAGGGTAGAATCATGTTTTTGAAAAATGTTTTAATGTGTTTTAATGGTTTTAAAGTATGAAACTAAATGAGTTTTGCATGAGGAGTCTTTGGAGGAAAACCCAGGTTCGGCCGCCGAAAGTCAAGTTCGGCCGCCGAACATGCATGCGTTTTGGAGGCACGTTAGGCCCCCGAAAGCATGAGTTAGGGAAGTCCAGGTTCGGCCGCCGAAAGTCAAGTTCGGCCGCCGAACATTTCATGGATGCGGAGGCACATTCGGCCCCCGAACGTGGCCTGGCCAGCCACCTATAAAAGGGACACTTAGCCGAAATGGGCGAGCTTTCTCCCATTTTCGGCCACAGCAAGCTTCCGACCATCCCTTTGCAAATCTTGTGTTCTTCCTCCAAATCTCTTCCATTTTCCTTGAGTTTTAAACTCACATTGCAAGTTTTTAGCATTTAAACCAAGTTTTAGAGCTTTGGGAACTCAGGAGCTCATTTTCGTGGATCTCCGAGTTTAGGTCGTCTCCCTCTCGATCTTCAAGAGGTAAGAGCCGATCTTAAGCTCCTTATATGTTTTAAGTAAGTTTTAAGTTGTTTTATGGGTAAAGATGCATGTTTAGGCTTGTTGATGAGTTTATGGTTTTGATGTTTTGATGAACAATGTATGTTGTTTGTGTGTGTTGAAGTGTTGTAGTTGGGGTATTTGATAGTTTGAGACCCCTAGGTGTGATGTATGGTGTTTATGCATGTTTTAGAACGAGTTTATGCATGATTGGTGAGTTTGAAGGCAAAAATGCTTAAGGGAGCCAAGTTTCTGCCCTTTTGCAGAAATCAGGTTCGGCAGCCGAAGGGAGTTTCGGCCGCCGAACATGGCTTGAGAGGCAGCTTTAGGCTGCCGAAGCTTGCCCCCGAAAGTTGGAGTTTCGGCTCTGTCCGAGACTTTCGGCCGCCGAAGGTGCCGCCGAACATGCATGAGTTTCGCCTCTGTCTGGGAGTTTCGGCCGCCGAAGGTGCCGCCGAACCTGCCTGACTTTCGGCTCTGGAGGGACTTCCGGCCGCCGAAGGTGCCGCCGAAAGTGCCCTGTCCAGCCTTTTCTTGCATGCTTCCTAGGAGTGTTTTGAGGTGTTTTTAGGAGGTTTTTGGGGGTATGTTTAGGGTTATGTTCTTGTTGTTTTGGTGCCTCATTTGAGTCCACCTGTGTAGGTTCGGACCCGAGGAACCGAGACCCCCGGTTGTGAGATAGTCGTCCAGAGTTCGTTATTAAAGCTTCAGTCACCAGGTGAGTGGAACAACCCCTTAAGTTTTAAAGTAAAGTAAATGAATAAATCATAAAGCATTGTCCATGCATCATTATGCCATGCAATATTTCAGGATGTTTGCATTAGAATTCACGAATATGCTGCATTGCATAAATTGATGTTGATGTGGATGGTTGTTAGGTGATCCATAGTCCTCTGATGTTATGTTATGATGATATGTTATGGAAGACCAGCGAGGCCCATTCTACGCCCCTGGCATTATGTAAGAGAAAGACCAGCGAGGCCCATTCTACGCCCCTGGCATTTTAGAATGTTATGTTATGTAAGAGAAAGACCAGTGAGGCCCATTCTACGCCCCTGGCATTTGGAGATGTTGAGGACTAATGGTGACAATACCATCCTTTTATGTGATTAGCTGTGATGTGTTGCATTTCATGAAAGCATGAATAAGAAAAAGAAAGAAAAAAGTTAAATAATATAATAATTATAATAATAATAAAATGAATAATAATATACCTAAAAATGGAGGAATTAAAGCAAATGTTTTTAGTTTCTGCTCATTGGGCTTTATAGCTCACCCCCTCTCCCCTAACCCCAGTCTTGCAGGTGCAGAGTAGATAGAGAAGTCAGCAGAGTAAGAGAAGTTTATGTAATAGCTTAGCTGTGGACATGGTTTGTTGGTAATGTAAAAGTATGAGATGTAATGTAATGTAAGTTGATAATGTGCTTGACTAGAGTCTGTTGAATTCCCTGTACACATGGTCTTGTATGAGATATAATGTTTTTATGATGCCTATGTAATCCAAGCCCATGTTATGTTATGTTACCCCATGGGAGTATTTGATGAGGACTCCAATGAGGGGTTTATGTTATGGTTGTGCATGCACAGGCTAGGCTTGGCAAAGAAATGTTTGAATGAAAGAAAAGTTTTTAATTTTTCTGTATGTTGTTGACCATGTATGGGATTAAACAGGTTCACAGGATGTATGTTTGGCTTGCTACGGGTTCTGGCGGCCTTAAGCCGACCTGAATCCTAGCGCCGGTAGCGGTCCGGTTTCCGGGTCGTTACAAACCTGCTAAACCCAAAAAGCTTTTGATCTCTGTCACTGTGGTGGGTCTAGGCCAGTTAGCTACAGCTTCCACTTTCTTGGGGTTTACCTCGATTCCAATTTCTGACACTACATGCCCCAAAAAAGAGATGCTCCTCAGCCAGAACTCACACTTGGAGAACTTGGCATACAAGCCATGTTCCCTTAAGGTCTGCAGAACTAACCTCAGATGATGGGCATGCTCCTCTGCATTCCTGAAGTACACTAAGATATCATCTATGAAGACAATAACAAAGTGATCCAGGTATTGGCTAAATACTCTGTTCATGAGATCCATGAATGCTGCAGGGGCATTGGTTAACCCGAACGACATCACAAGGAACTCATAATGCCCATATCTGGTCCTGAATGCTGTCTTCGGCACGTCCTCTTCTCTTATCCTCAGCTGATGGTACCCAGATCTCAGATCTATTTTGGAGAAACAACCTGCTCCTGCTAGCTGGTCGAATAGATCGTCGATCCTTGGCAACGGGTACTTGTTCTTGGTAGTGACTTTGTTCAACTGCCTGTAGTCGATACAAAGTCTGAAGGATCCATCCTTCTTTCTCACAAATAGCACTGGAGCACCCCAAGGTGAGGTACTCGGTCTGATGAAACCCCTATCTACCAGCTCTTGCAACTGCTCTTTCAACTCTTTCAATTCTGCTGGTGCCATCCTGTAGGGAGGAATAGAGATCGGTCTAGTTCCAAGCATCAATTCAATTTCGAACTCTATTTCCCTAGCAGGTGGTAAACCTGGCAGCTCGTCTGGAAAAATATCTAAGAACTCTCTGACCACTGGCATTGAGGCGGGCTCTCTGACATGACTATCCAGCTCTCTCACATGAGCTAGAAAACCCTGACAACCCCTCCTAAGCAACCTACGAGCCTGAAGGGCTGATATCAAACCTCTAGGTGTACCCCCCTGTCTCCTCTGAAGACAACCTCTGACCCATCCTGACATCTGAACTTGACTACCTTGTCTCTGCAATCCAAGGTAGCACCATGGGTGGATAGCCAATCCATCCCTAGAATGACGTCAAAATCTGTCAAATCTAGAACCACAAGGTCGGCGGACAGGCATCTTCCCTCCACAAAAACTGGACTACACTGGCAGACTGACTCTGCCACTGACGGGTCACACTTGGGTCCACTGACCCATAGGGGACACTCTAACCCAGAGACCATCAAGCCCAACCTCTCGACGGCCCTCGGAGCAATGAAAGAATGAGATGCACCAGGGTCCATTAATGCATACACATCAGAACAACCAATGATGAGATTACCTGACACCACAGTGTTGGATGTGTTTGCCTCCTGTTGAGTCATGGTGAAGATCCGTGCTGGGGCTGATGGACCTTCACCTCTGAAATCCGCTGAAGAAGAGGCTGCCCCTCTCCCTCAACCTCTGCCACTAGCCTGAGTCGCGGCCGGAGCTGCTGGCTGAGCCACACTACCAGAAGCTGTCTGCTGAGACTGTGCCATAAAAGCTGCCCTAGGACACTCCCGAGCCATGTGTCCCTCCTGCCCACATCTGAAGCAAGCTGTCGTCCCAACCAGACATACTCCTTTGTGCGGCTTCCCACACTTCTTGCATGCTGCATTATCTGCACCTGAGCTTGAACCACTTCCTAATCCCAGACCAGACTTGATCTTATTCCAGAACTTGTTCTTCTTTGGCTTCTTGGTGGTATTGCTCCACCTCTTACTAGCTGAACTCAGAGAAGAAGGGTCTAACCTTCCCCCACCTAGGGTCTTGGAACCAGAAGGCTGTGCCACTGACTGTTTGACTTTCCCCTCGATGATAGCACTAGCCTCCATCCTCCGAGCCATATCCACTATGGCATGGAAACTCTCCCTCTCTGCTGACTGAATCAAGGAGGAATACCTGGAATGGAGCCTCATGATATACCTCCTTGACTTTCTCTGATCTGTGTCCAGATTCTGCCCAGCAAACGGCAATAGCTCCAAGAATCTGTCTGTATACTCATCCACGCTCATCTCATCCGTTTGCCTCAACTGCTCGAACTCAATCATCTTCAATTCTCTTGAACTGTCAGGGAAAGCCCATCCTGCAAACTTATTTGCAAAGTCCTCCCATGATAGGCTGTCCAATCTCGGGTTCACATAGTTCTTAAACCACTCTCGGGCCTTCTTTAATTTTAGTGTGAACCCAGCCATCTGAATGGCTCTACTGTCATCAGCTCCTATCTCATCTGTAATTGTCTTGACCCTCTTAAGGTATACAAAAGGGTCATCACCGGTTTCAAACTGGGGAGCACCCAGCTTCATGTAATCGGTCATCTTGACCTTGCTCCTCCCAGATGAGCTAGGTTTAGGCATTTGGGTTTCTGGGACAGTAGGTGCTGCTAGTGGTGGAGGAGGTGCAACATCCCCTGGGGTAGGGTTTGCTGTACCTGGATGGTAGGGTGGGGGTGGATACATAGGGTACTGTGGGTAAAAAGGTGGGTATGGCATCTGAGAGTGATAAGGGTTAAAACTGGGGTAATCCGATGTACCTCCCATCGAATACCCGGGATTATGTGAAAAGGGTGGGGAGTAAGGTGGCTGAACAAATCCCGAGGCCTGAGTGCCTCCTTGGGACTCTCCCATTCCCTCTTCCGACATACTTACTCTGAGACTGCCATCCCTCCTCTGATCCATATCCATCTGATCCTCCACATCCTCTGACATATTCCCTTGCACTGTTCCCCTCACTGATCTGCTTCTACCCAGATCCAAAGACCTTCTAGGGTCTCTTACTGCTCATTCTCTGCTGGACCTACTTGACATTGCCCTAGGCAATGCAGGAGGACGGGCATCAGTGCCCTCGTCCTGGGGTGGTACTCCAGTCAATCGTGCAGATCGACGAGTTCCTCTCATCCTGTTTACTGAAAAACAGCACACATCACATAAACATTAGCATCAAATGGTTCATGTGCAAACACATGAACCCGCATCACATACATCATATGCATAGCATATCATTAATGCACATACATATAGTCATGGCATTTCACATCATTGTTCAAGACAGGACTCTACATCCTATCCTAGTGGACATGATCTTCCTATTGTGCTTGACCTTCTATAACATCTATGAGCCTGACACTCTAGGTCCGACCATATGAACCTAGGGCTCTGATACCAATCTGTAATGACCTGAAAATCGGACCGCTACCGGCGCTAGGATCCAGATCGGCTTAAGGCCGCCGGGACCCGTAGCAAGCCAAACATTCATCCTGTGAACCTGTTTAATCCCTTACATGATCAACAACATACATAAAAATTTTAAACTTTTCTTTACATTCATTCATTCTTTCATTCATTCACCAAACTCAACCTGTGCAAGCACTATACACAATCATAATCATAAACATTAACCCCTCTTTGGAGTCTCATCAATGCCCCAATGGGGTGACATATATACATTGAGTTTGGTTTTTCAATAATCATCAATAGACCTTAAGATCATGTACTAGAGAGGGATTAATATAGTACTATGGTCAAGCACAACTCTAAACTTCCATAATCATCATTACATAACATTTCAATACTTTTCTTTTACATTACAACATATTCATGTCCACAGCTAGCTATTACATAAGACAAAACTCTACTCCTGCTAACCTCCTGGTCTACTCTGTACCTGCAAACCTGGGGAGTTAAGGGAGAGGGGTGAGCTATAAAGCCCAGTGAGCAGAATAATAAAACATTAAATTTTAAGTCCATGCTTCCATGAAATGCATCACATCACAAACATATCACATAAAGGATGAATTTGTCACCAATAGCCCTCTACATCATTCCATAGTGCCAGAACGTAGAATGGGTCCTGATATTTCTCTTACATAACATAACATAACATTCCAAGATGCCAGGGACGTAGAATGGGTCTTCCAGGACTTTCTCTTACATGGTGCTAGCGAACGTAGAATGGGTCTCACTGATCTTTCATTCCGTACCGTACATATCATATCATCACATCATAGATTGAGGGCTATGGATCATCCAACATTCATCCACATCAACAACATATTATGCAATGCAACATATTCGTGAATTCTAATGCAAACAACCTAATATATCTCATGGCATTTATGATGCGTGAATTATGCTAAGAATTGATTTATTATTTACTTTAAAACATAAAGAGTTATTCCACTCACCTCTGGCTGAAGCTCTAATGACTCAGAAGCAGCTGAACTCACTGCTGGGGTCCTCGGTTCCTCGGGTCCGAACCTACACAGGTGGACTCAGATGAGGGACCTAACATACATAAACATGACTCTAAAATACTCCCCAAAAATCCCCTAAAACACCTTAAAACTATCACATAAATCATGCAAAGGAGGGCTGAACAGGGCTGAACAGGGCACTTTCGGCGGCAGGTTCGGCGGCCGAAAGGCCCTTCAGAGCCGAAAGTCATGCACCTTCGACGGCACTTTCGGCGGCCGAAGGTTCCCTCCAGAGACGAAACTCATGCATGTTCGGCGGCACCTTCGGCGGCCGAAACTCCCTTCCAGAGCCGAAAGTCATCTTTCGGGGGCAGGGTTCGGCAGCCGATACATGCTACCAAAGGCAGGTTCGGCGGCCGAAAGAACCTTCGGCTGCCGAACCTGAGTTCTTCCCAAGGGCAGAAACTCAGCCTTCCTCATGCATAAACACCTCCCAACTCATTCAAACATGCATTTTCCTATTCTACAGCATGCAAACTTAAGCATACAAGCTCTTAGGGGCTTCAAACTATCCTAAACCCCATCTACAACACATCAAACAACCCACATTGTTCATAAACATACATATACTCATAAACATAACAATAACCTATCATGCATTTCTACCGCATAGATCTTCGTAAAACTAGTTTAAAACATGCAAGAAAGGTTGGATCTAAGCTTACCTCTTGAAGATCGAGAGAAAAGACGATCCTAGCTTGGAGGTAGGGAGAAATCCACTCTTTGGTCTTCAAGCTTCCAAACTTGCACTTTTTACTCAAAACTCTTCAAATCAGCATAAAGCCTGTTAAAACATGAAAGATCGGAGGAAAAACAGCAAAAACGAACCAAATGAGAGCATGAACTCACCATGGCCGAAAATGGGGAGAAAACTCGCCCGTTTCGGCCATGGAGCTCTTATATAGGGCTGGCAGACCGCCTTTCGGCAGCTGAACATGAGGTTCGGCGGCCGAACCTTTGAGACTTTCGGAAGCCAAACATGCCCCCCTAACCCTAGTTTTGCAGGGCCAGAGTTAGCTATGAAGAGTCAGAGTCAGCAGAGTGCTGAGTATGAGTTGGATATGTGTATGTAATAGAATAGTGGACATGATGTAAATTAAAGGATTAGTATGTAATGTATAGAGATCTAAGGTCATGTAATGGATAGAGTTGTGCTTTGCCCTAGTGTATGATTAATCCCTTGTTATGCATGATCTTTATTGAATGCTTTATGTTTATTATGAGAAACGTTGAACCAAGGCTGATTTGTGATATGCTGACCCTATGAGAGTGGGTTCTATGTTTTCAGACATAGTGCATGCAGGTCAAGCTTGGTAAGGGAAAGGAAAGTGTTTTTCAGTTTGTAGTGTTTATGTTTGATCATGTATGGGATTTATCAGGTACACAGAGTTCAGGATAGGCTTGCTACGGGTCCCGACGGCCTTAAGCCGATCTGGATCCTAGCGCCGGTAGCGGTTCGGGCCGTTACAGAGGGGTGCCGGTTTTCGGGCTGTTACATATTGGTATCAGAGCATAGGGCCTCATAAGTACGGTGTGTTGTGCAAAGATGCTCAAGGATGAGAGATATCCCACATTGGAAGGAGGTTGTTTAGAGGGCGAGGGCAAGCACAGTAGGCAAAATCATATCCACTAGGATAGGATGTCGAGTCCTGTCTTGATGAATGATGTGAAATGCCAAAATGATATGCATGTGCATTAATGGTATGCTATGTATGCATGTATGTTGTAGGTTCATGTGTTTCCATATGAACCGTATGATTGCTAATGCTTGTATGTTTGTGTGTTATTCTTCAGAAGAGCTAAGATGAGAGGTGATCGTCGATCTGTGGAATCGACTGGAGTTCCATCTGAGAGGAAAGGTATGGACACCTTTTCCCCTACTCTGCCACGGGCACAGTCGGGTGAAGTCGGTAGATGGGGAACATCAAGGGACCCTGGAAGGTCTTTTGATGAAAGCAGAGAAGGAATGGATTTAAGGAGAATGTCTGTAGACAGGAGGGAAGTAGACATAGATGTGCAAAGGAGAGGTAGAGGTCTGGATGTGAACATGCTTGAAGAAGGCATGGGGGAGTCTCAAGAAGGTGCTTAGACTCAGGATTCCAGGATCTCAGGTTTTGGAGGGAATGATCCCTCCACTCGGAGTACAGCTACCTCGAGAGGAGTGAAGTGGGGGAAAACCACTGGTAAAGGGAACAGAGGCCTCAGAAGGGCAAAGAAGGGCAAAGAAGAGCAAGTTTTGGAAGAAGTTAAAGGCTAGTCTGGGTTGTGGTGCTGGTTCAAGCTCTGGCTTAGGCAAATCAAGATGTCTGAGGTGTGGAAGGCCATACAAGGGAGCCTGCCATTATGGGACAACAGCTTGTTTTAGGTGCGGACAGGAAGGACACATAGCACGTGAGTGTCCTACTGCGCCCCGAGTAGTACAGTCTCAGCGGTTAACTTCAGGTAGAGAGGCTCAGCTAGCAGCTCCAGCAGAGTCTCAGGGTAGAGGTCGAGGCAGAGGAAGAGGGTCAGCCCCTCATTCCTTAGGTTTCCGTGGAGAAGGTCCGTCAGCTCCGGCTCTGATCTTCACTCAGGCTCAGCAAGAGGCAGACACATCGAACACAGTGGTGCCAGGTATGCTCACTTTTGAGTGTTCTGATGTGTATGTTTTTGTGCACCCTAGTGTTTCTCTTTCCTTGTTGTTTAGTGAGCCGTAGTGAGGGTGGGTTTGATGACTTCTGGGCTTAGAGTGTTCTCTTTGGGTTGGTAGACCCGAGTGTGATCCATCTGTGACAGAGTCAGTCTGCCGGTTCAGTTCAGAGTTTGTTGTGAGTAGATGCCTTCCAGCTGACCTAGTGGTTCTAGAGTGACATTTTGATGTCATTCTAGGGGTGAATTGGCTAGCTACTCGTGGTACTACCTGGGTCTGCATAGACAAGGTAGGAGTTAGGATGGATCAGAGGTTGTCCTTGGAGGGGATAGAGTAGGGGTGCCTAGAGGTTTGATGTCAGCCTACAGGCTCGAAGATTGCTCAGGAAAGGTTGTCAGAGGGTTTCTAGCTCTTGCTGAGAGTTCAGTAGTCAGGTCAGGGAACCAGCCTCAGTGTCTGTTGTTGAGAGAGTTCTTAGAAGTTTTCCCAGGCGAGCTGTCAGGTTTACCACCTGCTAGAGAGTTAGAGTTTGGAATAGGAGTGGTGTCTGGACCCAGAACCATTTCTATTCTGTCCTACAGGCTGGCACCTGTAGAGTTGAGGTAGGAGTTAGAGTAGTTGTGGGACTTGGTAGACAAGGATTTTATCCGACCTAGTACCTCACCCTGGATTGCTCCAGTATGGTTGTGGGAAAAGTAGGATGGATCCTTGAGACTTTGTAACGACTGTAAGCGGTTAAACAAGGTCACTACCAAGGGCAGGTATTCCCATGCAGAATTGATGATCTATTGGAACAGCTAGTAGGAGCTGGTTGTTTTCCAAGATAGATCTGAGATTCGGGTACTACCTGTTGAGAAGAGAAAAAGCCAGTTAGTACAGATGAAGAGAGAAGGGCAAGGATCAGAGTGCGCAGCGGAAGCTTGTGGAGTTCAGGCGAAGGTTGGGGTATTGTTTGTGGCGTCTGCTGTAATAAAGTGGTGATCCGTTGTGAGTAGAAGGGTAAAGTGGCTCCAAGGTACATCGAACCCTTTGAAGTCCTGTAAAGGATTGGGGATGTATCTAAGCTAGATTGACCGACTCCGATGAAGCAAGTCCATTTGGTTTTCCATGTTCCTGTGTTATGGAAGTCGGTGTCAGATCCAAGTAGGGTTCTTAAGGAACCAGAGGTGGAGATCTTAGGGGATCTCACCTATGTTGAGCAGCCAGTGTGGATTATGGACACCTAGGTCAGGAGGTTAAGAAACAAGGAATCCCGGTGGTGATAGTGTGAATAGAATCACCACAGGATGGAAGTGTGGCTAGAAGACCCGGGAATGTTTACTCCAGTAGTACCTGCGTCTCTCTTTGGAGAGAGGTTTTAGGCTTCGCTTACTTGTCTGCATGTTTGTTGTTTGAACATTCGGGGACGAATGTTTTTGTAAGGGGGGTAGATTGTAATACCCGGCTAGACGCAGGCATCGGAATTCTGACTTTCCGGTAGAATCTCCGTCGAAATCTGGAATTCGAGGATGTCAGAGGTTCTTTAAAGGGTACGAGGAAGGTTTTCAAAATGTTTTTAAGTGTTTTATGATTTTGAATGCAAAGGAATTGGGTTTTGAAAGGGAAAAGACCAAGGGGACAAATTGCAGGTTCGGCCGCCGAAGGATAAGTTCGACCGCCGAACATTGCATGGTTTCGCCCGCCGAAGGTGAAGTTCGGCTGCCGAACGTTGCATAGTTTTGCATGCAGCTTAGGCCGCCGAAGGAGAGGCGGTTGGGCCACCTATAAAAGCCCCGTTGACTGGAAATGGAGTGTGTTTCACTCTCTTTTCGTGCAAGGGTAGGTTCATCCTCTCCTTGGGTTGTTTTCATGATGTTTCTTCAAATCTTTCAAGGTTTTCATGAGTTTTCTCCTTGTTTTGAAGAGTTGTGCGCTTTGAGCAAGATTTTGAAGTTTGGAGACTAGTGGAGCTTGAATCTCCATATCTTCACGTTTGGGGTCACACTAACTCTTGTTCTTCAAGAGGTAAGTGTAGATCCTTAGGTTTTATGAAGTTTTAAGTGAGTTTTATGGAGGTTTATGGGTAGAGATGCATGTTTAGGGTAAAGTGGGTTTTTGGTTGATTTATGGTCAAAGCATGCTGATGTGTTGTTTGTTGGGGTTGTAAGTTAGTTTTGGACCCCTTTGTGCCTATACTTGAGTATATGCAGGTTGTGGAATTGTGGTATGCATGTTTTGAGTTGTTGGAAGCTTTGAGAGGCTTGTTTGTGCATGAGGCTGAGTTCTGGATGAACTCAGGTTCGGCCGCCGAAAGAGGTTTCGGCCGCCGAACCTGCCTGTGGTGGCTTGTTTTGGCTGCCGAACCCTGCCTCCGAAAGTTGGACTTTCGGCTCTAGAGGGGAGATTCGGCCGCCGAAGGTGCCGCCGAACATGCATAAGGCTCGTCTCTGGAGAGGACTTTCGGCCGCCGAACCTGCCGCCGAAAGTGCCATGTCCAGCCTTTTCTTGGGTGTTTTCTATGCATGCTTTTGTGATGTTTTAAGGGGTTTTTGGAGAGTTGTTTATGAGTTGTTTAGAGTGTGTTTGGCACCTCATTCGAGTCCACCTGTGTAGGATCGGACCCGAGGGATCGAGGAGGCCGTCAGTGTTAGCTGTTACAGAGTTAGTCCAGCGTCTGCCAGAGGTGAGTGGAACTAAACTTAATCTTTTACTATGAGAAATTAAATGCTTTTAGCATGTTTCATGCACCATGAGTATGCAATAGGTTGATTGCATTAGTAGTTACAAATATGAGGCATTGCATTATTTATTGATGATGGGGATGGACCAAGGCGACCTCAATAGCCCACGATCTATTAAGTAAGGAAAGACCTGTGTGAGCCCCCAAGGGGGGCCGGGCGCTGACAGAGGGAGTTTTGAGGTCATGTCCAATCCGAGATGTGAAATGTTTGTGCTGTGACGCATTTCATGAAAGCATGTTATTAATGAACTGTTTTCATTGTTTCTACTCGCTGGGCTTTTTAGCTCATCCCTCTCCCCTAACCCTAGTTTTGCAGGGCCAGAGTTAGCTATGAAGAGTCAGAGTCAGCAGAGTGCTGAGTATGAGTTGGATATGTGTATGTAATAGAATAGTCGACATGATGTAAATTAAAGGATTAGTATGTAATGTATAGAGATCTAAGGTCACGTAATGGATAGAGTTGTGCTTTGCCCTAGTGTATGATTAATCCCTTGTTATGCATGATCTTTATTGAATGCTTTATGTTTATTATGAGAAACGTTGAACCAAGACTGATTTGTGATATGTTGACCCTATGAGAGTGGGTTCTATGTTTTCAGACATAGTGCATGCAGGTCAAGCTTGGTAAGGGAAAGGAAAGTGTTTTCAGTTTGTAGTGTTTATGTTTGATCATGTATGAGATTTATCAGGTACACAGAGTTCAGGATAGGCTTGCTACGGGTCCCAGCGGCCTTAAGCCGATCTGGATCCTAGCGCCGGTAGCGGTTCGGGCCGTTACAGAGGGGTACCGGTTTCCGGGTTGTTATAAAGATAACCAAAGGGTCAGAGTAAGGAGATGAAACCTTCTTGTCTGCTTGTAACTCGAAGTTAATTGGATGTCGGGATAACGCTTCTATTGCCATAATGTTTGCTTCCTGGTAAGCTTGTCTTCCCCTCTTCCATTCGTCTCTCTGTGATTTAGGTCCACCCTGTGATCATGTTAATTGTTCCCAGGGCCTCAGGATCGTCTCCTTCATTCCTGTCTTTTTCTTTGGGAGTTGTCCTAGTCCTCCTTCTTTCATAATATGCCCTTCCATCTTCCCTTTGGCGGGTGAACTTGTTTAAAGCTCTTTTTTTCACAAGCTTTTCGATCTCTTCCTATAGATTTCGGCATTCATCTGTGGTGTGGCCGCAACCATCATGAAATCAATAGAATTTGCTTTTGTCTCTTCCATTTAAAGTGTCAAGGTTCATTCTCTGAGGGTATTTGATGTGCTCACCATTCTTCTGAATTCACATGAGGATGCGAGACATACTTTTAGTTAAGGGGGTATAGCTTCAAAACCTCTCTCTTTCCTTATCGCTTAGTACCTCCCCTCCCCTATCTCCAGATGCTCCCTTTCTATTCATGAACTTCTTCTTCTCTCTCTTTTCTACCTTCTGGGCTTGCTTTTCATCGTCTAACCATATATACTTTTGAGCCTTTTCCATCAGCTGGTGATAATCTCTAGTCGGATTCTTGATTAAAGATTCCATGAACCTTGTGTTAAGACACCTCTTTTTTATTGCTTCGCAAGCTGTTTCATAATTCATGTTGTTTACATGAACGGCCTCCACATTGAATCTGTCTACATAGCTTCTGAGAGATTCTTCCTCTCCCTGTCTTTCCTTTCAGAGGTCAGAAGATAACTTTTTGGAAGGAATACATAGATGGATCGGTGTATTAGGCTTTCATAGGGTTGTAGTTTGGTCTTCCCACATGGGCTCAACTGTGGCCTGGGTATCTGAGGCCCAATGGTTATCAAGTGTCCCTTTACCCGCTCATTAATTATTCTATGATTAATAAGGGGGTAAATTCCGAAGTCTAATTATTACTACACGGCTCTAGGAATACTTTTGTCAAAACGTCTTCTCTCCGCATTTACCCATTTCAAATTCATACTTTTGATTATATTCTCTATTTTTCTTCTTGCGCTGCTTCTGCTAGCTTGACTTTCCTTCTTCTCTGTAATCTTTGCTTCCTCGATTCGAGGTACGTCTCACTCTTCTCATGGCTTCCATTAGAATCCATGATGTCGTGGGTTTGATATCCTCTATTACCCGTTCTTCCCTTTTCAATTTATTCTCCCGTGAGTACGCTGATACCACTATCTATAGGATTAGGGCTCTCCTTCCTAATGAAAGGATTGTCTTTCCCAATCCACCTCCGGTGGGCTTAATAGACGGACATAACTTAGTCTTCTTTATTAAGCAAAGCAACTTCGGGCTAACATTCCCTTTCACCCCTTTCTTCATCGAGGTCTTCCGTCACTTTGGAGTGACCCCCATATGTTGTCCCCCAATTCTATCCTCTTTATGTGTTGTTTTGAGTCAATCTGTTTGTGTTGGGGTTTTGCCCCCTCTGTTGCGTTGTTCTCCACCTTCTTCCGCCTTGTTAGATCCAACCATGGATTTTATTATTTTGGTCCCTGGGGAGGGTTGTCCATTTTTGTAGGATATAAAGACTCAATAAAGGGTTGGGCTGATGCCTGTAACGACCCGAAAATCGGACAGCTATCGGCGCTAGGATTCAGATCGACTTAAGGTCGCCGGAACCCGTAGCAAGCCTAACATGCATCCTGTACACCTGATAAAATCCCATACATGATCATACATTTTCATAAAAACTTTAAACTTTTCATATACCAAGCTTGACCTGTGCATGCATCATAACTATAAGCATAAAATCCCATACTAGAGCCCTCATCAAATGCTCTAGTGGGTCAACATAACATACATTAAGCTTGGTTCAACATTTCTCATCATTAAAATATTTCATAAAGATCATGTACCAAAAGGGATTAACCATACATTAGGGCCAAGCACAATACTAGTCCTCATTACATTACTGAACAATACTTTATATTACATTACATGTCCACTACTAATCTATTACATAGACTATACCATAACCTTGCGGACTTCTCCATAGCTACCTGAGCTCCTGCAAACCTGGGGGTTAGGGGAGAGGGGTGAGCTACAAAAGCCTAGTGAGCATAACAATAAAAACAATTTAATAAACATATGCTTTCATGGAATGCATCACAACACAAACAATTCACATCACGGATGGACTGACTCAAATCCCTCTACTCTGTGCCCGGCCCTCGGTGGAGCTCCTCAGGTCTTCTATTACATAACATAATATCTAGAGGGCTAATGGGTCGTCCTGTTGTCCATCCACACCCACAATAAATAATGCAATGCATCATATTCGTGAGGTCTAATGCAACCAACCTATTACATATACATGATGCATGAACATCCTTAAAACATTTAATTTCTCTAAATAAAAGATTAGTTTAGTTCTACTCACCTCTTGTAATACCCGGCTAGACTCCGGTATCGGAATTCCTACCGTCCGGTGGAATCTCGGATGTCGGAAGTCTCTATTAGGGTAAAACCCTGTTTTTATAAAATGTTTTAATGTGTTTTATGTTTTAAGCATGAAAGAAAATGAGTTCTCAGGTTCGGCCGCCGAACCTCAAGTTCAGCCACCGAACCTCAAGTTCGGCCACCGAACCTCAAGTTTGGCCGCCGAACATGCATGCGTTGCGGGTGTGCTTTAGGCCCCCGAAAGCATAAGTGAGGGAAGTCCAGGTTCGGTCGCCGAACCCCAAGTTCGGCCGCCGAACATGGCATGCATGCGGAGGCACATTCGGCCCCCGAACGTGGTCTGGCCAGCCACTATAAAAGGGTCCCTTAGCCGAAAACGGGCGAGCTTTTTCCCTATTTTCGGCCAAGGTGAGTCTCCGCCGCCCCTCACCCATCTTTGGCGTCTTTTCTCTAGATCTTTCAAGATTTTCATTTGTTTTAAACTTGTTTTGAAGATTTGAGCTTTTGAGCAAGGTTTTGGAGCTTGGAGGTTCAAGAACCCAATCTCTCCCAACTTTGAGTTTAGGTCGTCTCCCTCTCGATCTTCAAGAGGTAAGAGCCGAACTTAAGCTCATTGCATGTTTAAAGTAAGTTTTAAGTAGATCTATGGGGTAGAATGCATGTTTAGGTTATGGTTATGTTTATGGGTATAAATGTATGTTCATGAACAATGTGGATGCTTGATATGTTGTAGATGGGGTTTATGATGGTTTGAGGCCCCTAGGAACATGTATGCTTGTGTTTGTGTGTTGTAGAATAGGTTTGATGCATGTTGGTAAGGTTTGGAGGTAAAATGTGCATAGGGAGCCAAGTTTCTGCCATTTGGCAGAAACCAGGTTCGGCAGCCGAAGGACTTTCGGCCGCCGAACATGGCTGGGGAGGCAGCCTTTCGGCTGCCGAAGCTTGCCTCCGAAAGGAGACTTTCGTCTCTGTCTAGCAGTTTCGACCGCCGAAGGTGCCGCCGAACATGCATGAGTTTCGTCTCTGCCTGGGAGTTTCGGCCGCCGAAGGTGCCGCCGAACCTGCCTGACTTTCGGCTCTGGAGGGACTTTCGGCCGCCGAACCTGCCGCCGAAAGTGCCCTGTCCAAGCCTCCTTTGCATGTTTTTCTATGGTTGTTTCATGATGTTTTAGGGGATTTTTGGGGAATAGTTTAGAGATATGTTCTAGTATGTTTGGTCCCTCATTTGAGTCCACCTGTGTAGGTTCAGACCCGAGGAACCGAGGACCCCAGCAGTGAGTTCAGCTGCTTCGGTATTGTCAGAGTCAGCCAGAGGTGAGTGGAACTAAACTTAATCTTTTAAATTAAATGTTTTATCATGTTTCATGCATCATGATTATGCAATAGGATAATTGCATTAGTTTCACGAATATGCCGCATTGCATCGATTGTTGTTGATGTGGGTGAATGTTGGATGACCCAATTAGTCCATGACAGGAAGACCAGGACCCCATTCTACGGCCTGGCACAGAGTAAGAAAAGTCCAGGACCCCATTCTACGGCCTGGCACAGAGTTGGGACTCGAAGACCAGGAGCCCAGAGGAGGCCCTGGGATAATGGTAAGTAATGTATGTATGACAGGAAGACCAGGACCCCATGCTACGGCCTGGCACAGAGTTAGCTTGGACTAATTGGTGACAAGTTCACCCAACTCTTATGTGAATTGTCTGTGTTATGATGCATTTCATTGGAGCATAGTGTTAATATGTTTTATAGTTCTGCTCACTGGGCTTTTAGCTCACCCCTCTCCCTTTACCCCCAGGCTTGCAGGTACAGTATAGTGCGGGAGTCCGGATAGAGTAAAGAAGTCATGCTTATGTAATAGCTAGCAATGGACATGATCAAATTGTAATGTAATGTCTTAATCAGTATAGATATGTAATGAGATGATGTGTATGGATGTTAGAGTGTGCTTGACCATAGACTGTTGTTATCCCTTGTTAATTACATGATCTTAGAAATTTTTATGATGTTTTTGTAAACCAACTCAGCATATGATATGTCACCCATTGGGGGCACTGATGAGATCCCACAGGGGGATCAATGTTATGATTATGTTATGCTGCATGCACAGGTTGAGTTGGCGTACGAATGGAAAGAAAAGTTTTAATTTTTATGTATGTTGTTGATCATGTATGGGATTAAGCAGGTTCACAGGATGCATGTTAGGCTTGCTACGGGTCCCGGCGGCCTTAAGTCGACCCGGATCCTAGCGCCGGTAGCGGTCCAATTTTCGGGTCGTTACACCTCTAGCTGACTCTGAACAAACTCTGAAGCAGCTACCTCACTGCTGATCACCTCGGTTCCTCAGATCCGATCCTACACAGGTGGACTCAAATGAGGGACTAAACATACTCTAACATGACTCTAAACATCTCACCAAAAACCCCCTAAAACATCATAAACATGCATGGAAAAACAGGCAAAGGGAGGCTGGGCAGGGGACTTTCGGCGGCAGGTTCGGCGGTCGAAGGTCCCTACAGAGCCGAAAGTCAAGCACTTTCGGGGGCAGGGTTCGGCGGCCGAAGGTCCTTCCAGAGCCGAAAGTCACCCACTTTCGGGGGCAGGTTCGGCGGCCGAAACTCCCCTCTAGAGCCGAAAGTCCAAACTTTCGGGGGCGAGTTTAGGCGGCCAAAACTGCCTCCCCTGGCAGGTTCGGCGGCCGAATCTTTCTTCGGCGGCCGAACCTGGATCCTCCTGGGTGGCAGAACCCGATTCCGCCATCCCACATTCAGCCATCCCAACTTCCCAACATGCATTCAACTATTCTAAAACATGCATAAACACTTATTCAAGCATATAGGGGCATAAAACTAGCCTAAACCCCAACAAACATCAACATAGCATCCCATAAACATACATTTACCATCTAACTAACATAAACCCTAACATTATACATCTACTTTATACATGCATCAAAAACCCCTTAACCCTTCATAAAACTTACTTAAAAACATAAGAGAAGATGAGGATCTACACTTACCTCTTGAAGATCGAGAGGAGATGCGATCCCAAACTTGGAGATATGGAGGAACGAGCTCCGGGGGTCTCCAAGCTTCCAAACTTTGATCTTAGATTAAAATCTTCAAAATATAGTAAAAACTCATAAAAATCTTGAAGGATTTGAGGAGAAAACACAAGATCAACAAGGGAGTGGCGGAGACTCACCTTGCCCGGAAATGGAGAGAGAAAACTCGCCCATTTTTGGACAGGGGGCCTTTTATAGGTGGCTGGCCAAACCACCTTCGGAGGCCAAAAGTGTCTTCGCAACTCCACCATGTTCGACGGCCGAACATGAGGTTCGGCGGCCGAACATGAGATTCGGCGGCCGAACCTGGGTTTCTCCTCCAAAATATTTTCTTTTAAAACTCAATTTTCTTTCTTCATTAAAACCATAAAAGCATATAAAACATTTTAGAAAACCTTTATTTTACCCTTCTAGAAGGCTCTGACATCCGAGAAATTCCAGATTCCAATGGAGATTCCGCCGAAAGGTAGGAATTCCGATGCCGGGGTCTAGCCGAGTATTACAATGCCTTTGTAGTAGTCGAGCTGAAAGAGAGCTCAGGGATCAACTGATACATTACCTCTCTTGGGGGGAAGTTTCTCAGGGTTGCAACAGCTTCCCCAAGCTGACCCTGTTGGACTAAGTCTATCTTCTTCGACTGACCTCTGTATGGAAGAAGTATGACGTCGAGAAGTGCATGTTCATGTCCAACCTCTAGAACTGCCGGGAAGCTGGTACTATTATTTTTCTACCTCTTCCTTGTTGTATTTGTTTTTGTTATTCTAAAGTCTAAGTGGAATGACATCTCTTTTTCAGCTTATGTTGTTCCTATGGATAACATCAAGCTTTCGAAGAACTTCTCCTTGTCCCGGGAAAGCATGAAAGCCACACTAGACGCCTTCAAGTCTAGTAAGATAGTAGCGGACGTGACCCAAGAGGTCTTTCAAGCCGTGGCTCCGTGACTGCAAACTGGACTACTGCCCCTGCCCCAACTTTGGCGTTGGTACCTGCCTCAAGGGGTCCTCGATCTACAGCTTTGAGGGCTTCCATCCCTACTAAAGCATAGGCTCAAGCCAAAACTCCGGCAGCTTCTAAACCGGCTTCCAAGGAGCCTATTGCCCTTAGCGAGTCTTCCAAGAGCGATTCAAAGGAGGGCACTGGGGTTGCCTCTTCTGTGGGGGCCATTGTGATTGGAGGGGCAACTAACAAGCGAGCCCAGACCTTCAGACCTCAGAGCCTGTTACTGAAGGTAGGGCTGCCAAGTGAGCTCGTACTATTGAGCCTATGAAGACAACCCCTCCCCCCTCCGCTTACAAAGGGAAGAAGGCAGTGGAGCAGTCATCTTTAGCTCCTGACAATGAGCTTGCTGTCGAAGTGACTCCTGAGTCTATACTGGCTTCAACAGTAGATGCTCTATGATAAAATGTTTTGCGGGACTCCGGATGCTTCGGATCCCCGTTTCTTGGCTCTCATCAGCTATCTTGCCTGCTCCACCAAGCAATAGGCAACGTTCAACACTCATTCTTTGGATGACCTCGGGGACAGCTTGAGGGGGATGACCTCGGGGACAGCTTGAGGGAGATGTTCCTCATGGTAAGCCATCTATTTTTCTCAAGGATATTTCTAGCTTCTTTGGCTTTTTTAACTTTGTTTTTCTTTTCTTGTGGCAGGCCTTTAGGATATTCCTTGAGATTGATGCCCGGAACCTGTCTTTTCAGAGCTCGGTAGAGCAGCACATCGTTGAGGAGCACTTGGATGAGAATATAGCTGCCACTGGTGAGGCCCACAGACAAATCATTGAGTTCAAGGGGGTTATTGAGGACCTCACCAAGCAACTAGCGGAGATGAGGGAGGAGGTTGCCCAGGCCTCTCAATGAGTTTATGTAGTTGAGTCTCAACGAGACAAGGACTTAGCACAGCTGTCCTCTTTAGAGGAGTCCTACCATCAATGTGATGAGGCCTTAGTTCGCACTGCTGTCCTCTAGCAGCAACTCAGCAAGCACATTGAGGATTTGAAAGGCATGGCTTCGGCGGCTGAGGAGTCTCATATCCAGCAACAACAACTCCATCAAGAGGTCACTGCTCTAGAGGAGAGGTGTTCTCTGCATTATTGAGGGATGCCCGGGCTGCAGAGGATAGGGTCTAGCAAGCTTGTGAGGAGCATTTGTGAGAGTATAAGGAATCTGCCAAGCTGAAAGCTAAGATCCAATAGACCTGTGAAGCGCAACTTGAGGAGTATAAGGCCTCTGAGGAGATGAAAGAAAGAGTATACATGGAGGCCCTCCGTGTGTTCGCTTCGGGCAATAATCAAGGCCTTAAGGCAGCCAAGGATGCCCCCTCCACTCCTTTGGCAGACTTACGAGCTCCTGAAGTGGATTTTGATGGCGAGGAGGTGTACTATGGAGAGGACGATAACCCTTTGCCCAAAAATGCTCCTCGCTTGCCTTTTGGACCTCAGAGGGAGAATACTGTAAACAAACCTTTGAATGATTTAGTTAGCTCTAGTTTCCCCTCCCCTGCTGCCTCTATAACTCACTCCAATAATCAATAAAGATTTATCTTTTATTACTTTTCCTCTGCCTATTTTTGTTTTTCATATTTATTGAATTTACTTGTATGTTTATACTTAAGCTGTTTTTGTATAGCCTGTAAATGTCATCGAGCTTTCGGCTCGTTAATTTAATTTATTCGTATATCTATACTTAGGCTGTTTTTATGTGAATAGCTTGTGAAATTTACCCGACTGGCAGCTTGTCAGCTTAATTTGTTTGTATTTATATACTTAGGCTGTTTTTATATATATAGCCTGTGAGCTTTGCCGGAATCTCAGCTCGTTAATCTTACTTTATCTGTACTGCATCTTTCTTGTTGTGTTATTTCTCCCTTTTACTGAAGGCCTTAGCATTTTTCGCTTTATGCTTTCTTGAAGCCTTTATCTGGGCTAAGGTTGGTTTTCTTACAGCTCTTTATTTCAGCTCGTACTGCCCTTTAGCTAACTGAGTCTTTTAATTCTCATATAGTCTTGCCTTCAGGTTTTTGTGTGTTTTCCTCATGTGTTTTTCTATCATTTGTGCGCTTTTTTAAGGAGCTTAGCAACAAAATTTATTTTTATCTTAATATTTGATTGGTTTTGTTTGCCTATGAGCCTCAAGGGCACTGAGCTCATTTTTTATAGTCGGTATGGCGCTTTGGCTCTGTGAGCTTTGAATTAACTTTTTTGGTAGGCAATATTGTTTTATGAAGTGGTCATTAGGATGCCTTAGACTAATTTCTTTACACACTAGGCTCTTTCATGAGATTGGGATCTCATTTTACTATGGTCGAGCCCTTTAACTAGGTCAGAGCTAGGCTTTCTACTGATATTCCTGCAATTCGTGCCTTTTGGTGAGGTCATATTCGAGTTTTTCACTTGTGTTCTTGTGATCTAAACTTTCGTGTGAGGTCGAAGCTAGGTTTTTGTTTGTTATTTCTGTACGATCCAAGCTCTTTGTGTGAGGTTAGAGCCAGGTTTTATTTGTTTGCTGAGTCTTATGTGCACTGAGGTCCTCTTTAGGGTCGGCTGCGTATTTCTCAGTTTTTCTTCCTTGGGCTTATAGCCTTTGTTGATGTTGGGCCTTCATTATTGGTCTCTATTCTCCAACCGGTTTACTGGTAGTCATATTCCGAGACCGATCACCCATCTCATTGGGGTCTTTATTTTTCCAGCCAGTTTTGTGGTACTGGCGGTCATGTTCCGAGATTGGTTATCTACCTCACTGAAGGCTTCATCTTTCTAGCCGATTTTGTGGTGTCGGCGGTCATGTTTCGAGACTAGTTACCTACCTCACTGGGATCTTCCTCTCCTTAGCTGGTTTTGTGATGTCGGGGGTCATGTTCTAAGATCGGTCACCTACTTCACTGAGGGCTTCGTCTCCCCAGCCGTTTTTGTGGTGCAGGCGGTCATGTTCTGAAATCGGTCACCTACCTCACTGAGGGCTTCGTCTCCCTAGCCAGTGTCGGCGGTTATGTTTCGAGACCAGTCACTTACCTCACTGGGGTCTTCCTCTCCTTAGTTAGTTTTGTAGTGCCGGTAGTCATATTTCGAGATCGATCACCCACCTCACTGAGGGCTTCATCTCCCCAGCCAGTTTTGTGGTGTCGATGGCCATGTTCCGAGACCAGCCACCTACCTCACTGCGGTCTTCCTCTCCTCAGCCAGTTTTATGGTGCCCGGGGTCATGTTCCGAGACCGGTCACCCACCTCACTGAAGGCTTCATCTCCTCAGCTAGTTTTGTGGTGCCGGCAGTCATATTCTGAGACCGATCACCTACCTCACTGGGGTCTTCCTCTCCTCAGCCGGTTTTGTGGTACCAGGGGTCATGTTCCGAGACCGGTCACTTACCTCACTAAGGGTTTCGTCTCCCCAGCCAGTTTTGTAGTGTCGGCAGTCATGTTCCGAAACTCGTCACTTACCTCACTGGGGGCTTCAGTACTTGCTCAAAGATAGTAATAGGGAGAGAAATATAACAATTTTATTCATGTTTCTAAAAAAATAGTAGTTATATTGCATGCCTTTACGAGAAATACCTCTTCAAGTGTTAGATATTTCAGGCGTGAGGCTTCGGATTTCCTTGTAGGTCTTCAATTCCGTATACCCCAAGTCTGATTACCTTGGTGATTCTGAATGGGCATTCCTAGGTTGACGCTAGCTGCCCTACAGCTACTCTCTTTCTTGTTGCTTCCAATCTCCTCAAGGCCAGGTCTCCCACCTTCAAGTTCCTCTTACGGACTTTCTAGTTGTAATATCGGGCTGTCTTATGTTGATAAGCCGTTGTTCTTATTTGGGCATCGTCTCTGATCTCTTCTAGAGCATCCAGATTGCTTTTCAGCTTCTCTCCATTAGTGTTTTCATCACTAAATTAGACTTGGTGAGTGGGAATCTATAGCTCTATGGGGACTACAACTTCTGTTCCAAACGCTTACGCGAATGGTGTCCCCCCTATTGGTGTCTGAGATGTGGTCCAGAGTGCCCATAGGATGTTGTGTAGCTCGGCAGCCCAATTTTTCTTAGCACCGTCCAACCGCTTCTTTAGCCCTTGGAGGATAGCCCGATTTGTCACTTCAGTTTGGCCATTTGTCTGCAGGTGAGCCACTGAGGAAAACTTGTGCCATATACCTATGTTCCTCATGAAATCTCTGAAAGAGTTGTAGTTGAACTGCTTTTCATTGTCCGATATTAGCATCCTGGGTATGCCAAATCGGCATATAATGTCTCCCCAAATGAAGTCTATCACCTTTCGAGCTGTGATAGTGGGCACAACTTCTGTCTCAGGCCACTTGGATAAGTACTTTACTGTCACTATCACGAATCTCTTCTGCCCTACAGTCTTAGAAAACGGGCTTATGATGTCTAACCCCCATTGTGAGAACAGTCAGGCGCTAGTAGTACCCCTGCCAAAATATCTTATTTTTCAACGTAGTTGCCCCTTTGTGAACTCCGCAAATCCCTTGATGTATCTTTCAGATTACCCTGGCTATCTCTTTCGGGCCTATACACCTCAGCTACGAGCTGAATTCCTTTCGGTATAAGGTTCCCCTCATCGCTTGGTAGTTGGCAGCTTTAGCTAGGACTCTCCGGGCTTCTGCTTTATCTTGGGGTAGCTTCCCGACTTCCAAGTATTCCAGGTATTCTAAGTATGGGATCATCCAGCTCTGTTCTTCATTGATTTGCATGACGGGGAGTGGCTTTTTAAAGATAGGGATATCTAGTTGTTGCACGTATACTTCATCTGGAAGCTATTCTAGCTCCTCTGCATACAACTTACTGAGCAAGTCTACTTCTTCATTCTCTTCCCGGGGTATCCTCCGATATTGCACAATGATCCCCTGCTCGTGGAGCTCAGCTTCTAGAGTTCATACCCTGGTGAGATATTTCTGCATGATGGGATCCTTTGCCTAGTATACTCATATTATTTGATTTACAATGAGTTGGGAGACACTATTTATCCTGAGGTCAGTTGCCCCCACTCCTAAGGCTATTTGCATCCCATTTATAAGAGCTTCATACTCTGCTATATTATTAGATGCTAGGAACCAGAAGCGTAGAGCATAACCCACTTTGAATTCATCTGGCCTTTTCAATAGAACTCCTGCCCCACTGCTTGTAGAACTTGATGCTCCATCTACAAATAGGTTCCATCTAAACTCCTGTGGCTGTTGATCCCCCTCCTTCTCTTCTACCAAGCTTGGTGATGCTTCACTTTGTTCTTCTTTATCTGAGCTGAAGGAGCATTTGGCTATAAAATCAGTTAAGAGTCAGGCTTTGATGGCCGTCCGAGGTCGATAAATAAAGCAATACAGACTGATTTCCATGAACCAGGCTAGCATACATCCTGAAGTCTCAGGCCTATGTAAGATTTTTTTTTCAGGGGTTGATCAGTCATTACCACCCCCTGGTGGCCCTCCAGATACATTCTAAACTTCCTCACCATCAATAACAAAGAGAACACTAGCTTCTTAATATTCATGTACTTGACCTCGGCATCTTTGAGTACCTTACTGACGTAGAAGATAGGCTTCTGGACCTTTATACAGGTTGGCTTAGGCATTTTCAATATAGCTTCTACCTTCTCCGAATTCGACTCTATGCCCCTTCCACTGACCATATAGCCCAGAAGATTTCCTCATCTAATAAAGTAAGCACACTTTGTCGGGTTCAACCTCATCTTGTATCGTTGCAATACCTCGGAGATCTCTTCTAGGTCGGCCAGATGTTGCTAGAAGGTATGGCTTTTAACCATCATGTCGTCGATATAGACTTCCACATTCCTCCCTATATAATCCTTAAAGATCTTATTCATCAACCGTTGATATATTGCCCCAACATTTTTCAATCCGAAAGGCATAACCCTGTAACAGTATGTCCAATCTTCAGTTATGAAGGAGGTCTTTTCCTCATCCAACCTGTCCATAGGGATCTGGTGATACCCTGACATAGCATCTAGGGATGATAAGTAATCAAAATTGGCCGTAGAATCTACCATTTTATTAATATTTGGGAGGGGATAATAATCTTTTGGGAAGGTCTTATTTAAGTCAGTAAAGTCTATACACATTCTATATTTTCCATTAGCCTTTTTTACTAGCACAGGGTTGGCTAACCACTGTGGGTACATGACTTCCCTAATAAACTCGGCCTCCTCTAACTTCTGCATCTCTTCACTCGTGGTCTATTGCTTCTTTTTCCCAAACACTCTCTTCTTCTGCTTCACCAGCTTGGCCCTAGGGAGAATATTAAGTTTGTGGGTCATCACCTCAGGATCAAACCCCGACATGTCTGAGGGCTTCCAGGCGAAGCTTGAGGCATGTCTTCTAATCAGAGCTATTGCCACCTCCTTTTGGTCCTTTTCCAAGCCTGAGTTAATGCTGTAGAACTTGTCGCTTTCTTCCTCGGACAGTGGGAAGGTCTCTAGCTTATCTACCAGTTCAGTCCTGACCTCTTTCTTCTCATCCCAGACCTCCATGACTTCAGGGCTTATGTCTTCCGACTGGGCGCTCGGTTCCTCTACCGTGGCCAGGTATACAGCCCTAGCCTGCTCCTGCCTTCCCCGGACTACCCCCACTCTTGCTTCTATCGAAAACTTTATGGTTAGATACCAAATGCTGGCAATTGCTTCAAAGTCATACAACATCGGCCTTCCTAGGATGGCGTTATAGTTCAGGGATAGCTTCATCACGAGGAACACTGCGTAGTGAGTTCGGGATAGGGGTGGTTCCCCTAGGGTGAGGGCCATTTTAAACAGTTGTTCCTCTAGTATGTTCATCTGCTGGAAGACTCGGTAGGGCAATAGGTTCACTTTGCTACTGTCATCTACTAAGACCTTTCGGACCCTAAAGTTGTCGATGATGGCCTCTATGACTAGGGTGTCATCATGGGGCATCTGCACTCCCGAAGCATCCTCCGGAGAGAAAGAGATGGTTATTGGGGAGTATCCCACAATCTGCATAACTTGGGCACTGCTCCCCTCTTCATTCCTACTTCTCTTCTTTTCCCTTCTGCTTATACGGCCTCCAGTCCCCCTCAACGATCATGTTAATTGTTCCATTGGAGCTGTCATTCACCGGACTCCCTATCTGTCTCTGGGGCCTTTCTACCGCTGCATTCTGCTATGGTCTCTGACCCTCCAACTTTTTTACGAAAATTTTGAGGTGTTCCCTCTTGATGAGCCTTTCTATCTCATTTATTAACTAATAACAATCATTAGTGTCGTGGCCATGAGTCCGGCGGTACTGGCAGTACTTATCCGGGTCTCTTCTGTTTGCTTCCACCTTCATCAGCCTGGGCCACTAAATGAAGTCCTTGTCTTGGACAGCTACGAGCTCATCGGTTCTAGACATGTTCAAGGGAGTAATCACCTCAGGAATCTGAGGTTAGTAGGGTCTCTGCTCCTTCCTCTCCCACCAGTGTCTATTTAATGCTTCAGGCCCTCGATCTTGCCTCCTCTCTTGCCTGTCTGGCTGCTTGTCCTCCACAGTTTTTCCCCTGACTCCTGCTTCTATGGCAAATCTGCTAGTGGTTAAGATATCGTCTTGTCTTATGTATTTTTCTGCTCTCTTCATCAGCTCTGCCAGGGTAGTAGGTGACTTTCTGCACAACGATCTAAAGAACTTCAGGGAGGTGGTCCCTTTTTGCGTAGCTTCTGCTGCTCTGGCTTCATTGAGCTCAGAAATTTGCAGAGCCTCTAAGTTGAACCTAGCCACGTATTCCTTGAGGGATTCATTCCTCTCCTGCCAGATTGTTTCCAAGTAGCTTGTTTTTCTTTTAGCTGGGACCTTGGTGATAAAATTACTGATAAACACACTGGTTAGGTCCATAAAACTTTTGATGCTTCCTGCTTCCAGACTGTTGAACCATGCTCGGGCTGGTTCAGTAAGGGTGATGGAAAAAACTTTACACATCAGGGCATCTGAGTGAGTCTGAAGCTCCATAAATATTTTGTAGTTTAGGACATGCTCCCGAGGGTTCCCTATGCCATTATATGCGGCCATTATCAACATTATGAACTTTTTGAGAATAGTTTCATGCTGCACCCATCTTACGAATGGGGATGAGGTTGGTAGTAGGGGGCTGCTATTGTCTCGGGACCCTAACTCTGCTAGGAGTTGCTCCTTCAGTCTCTTTAGCTTCTGATCTACATCTACCTCTTTTCTCCTTGGCCTTTTCTCCAGGCGGTAGTTTCTCTCCAACTCTTCACTTTCTGAATTTTTCGCCGGCTTAGAAAAATAGCTTTCGGCCCCATTATTCTTAATGAGCTCCCTTACTATCCGACCTCTTGCCCTGGCCATAGGCTCATTCCTCCTGTTGGCCTCTCCGTCTCCATCACCTGTCCTTCTGCTGCTTTGCTGACGGGCTTGGTGGTTTAGCATGGGTTGGGGCTCATTGACGTTGAACCCTTCGATTACTGGTGGTATACTCAATGGGGTGCTGAGTCCCCTCTATTGCAACATCTGCCCTAGACAATGAGCAGTGTTTTGGAGTTGGAGAGCCATATTTTGTAACTCCTAGTTAGATAGGGTGGTTTGAGACATGGTTCCTGTCGAGCTTGGTGAGGGGTTAAACAAGATAGGTGGTTGATTTAATGGGGCGGTAAGGTTGAAAAATGAAAACCGTGGTCCTTCCTGAGCAGAGCTCAAATCGTTTGGGGTATTTTCGGTGTGGTTTTCACCGTAATTGATCATGTGGATCTCAGTGGGTATGAGAATGAGAACTCCAGTGATGAAAAGATCTTTGTTGTTCCCCAAAGACGGCACCAATTGATGTTATGAGATCCGGTTAAGGGTAGGATTAAGGTGTGTATTTGTGAACTTAGTCCGGATGGTTCATACTTTCCTTCCTTTATTCTTTTTCCTTTTATCCCTTAGTGACGCATAACCGCCATCCTACTACAGTACAACACGTTATTATGATACAAGACCATATGTACAGATATAATTATGATACAGGACTATATGTATGGACGTACTGCGTCCTTTTTCATCGTCAGACAACCATTTAATTCCTTCCAGCGCCTGTGTGGACCTGATCCGAATATATAGGAATCTGTTACTTTATTAACCCATCAAGTTAGCTGAGCTGAGTCCCTATCAGTTGGACTCAAGTCTTATTCTGTCCAGCCTGCTTGCACAGAGTCTGGATTGTGCTTACATAGATAGATCGGCATATTAGACTTTCACAGGATTGCAGTTTGGTCTTCTTGTATGGGCTCAACTTGAATATGTGAGATCCAACAATTATCAATACACATTCTCAAAATAAGGTTATCAAAAGAAAAAGCATGCATCTTTTTTAGCTAAGCTGGTCTTTTTCAGTAAAAGTTTATATTTATTTTTGGGTTGACGCAGTCTAACACTTGTTTTTCATGGTGACATTTAGGGATGAAAACCATTCAGATATTTTCGGCCACCGATCTGATTGAGCTATAATAAAACCTGTTTGAGATTTTATGATCATATTTAAGGTGAGTTTGGATTTAAAAATATTAATATTCTCAATGAGTTTAGCTTTATGCATTGGGTGTCATTGACCGAATCCATTCATTAGTATAAAGCATATGTCTTATAATAATATTTATAAATTATTTTTTACATATTTCATTTAAAAATTAAATATTGTTTTAGAAATATTAAATTATTTAAATGAAAATAATTAATGAAATTTTTTTTTACATAAATTATTATTTAAAATATATAAGATTAAAGGCATTAAGATTTTATTTGGATGATAATAATAAAGTTTTAAGCTGTTTAAATAATTTAAAATAATTTTTAATTAGATTTAAAATGAATTCAAATATTAATAATATTAATCAAATTTAAATTTTAATAAAATGATTTTTGCAAGTACTCAACCTATTTTCGTCTCTAGTGACATTGTTCTTTTTTCCCTGTATCTTGGACAACTGTTCGTTTTGTCATGCATATCCTTTCTCACCAAGGAAAAATCTCATATTTCCAGATTATTGAACTGTTCATTTTGTATAATTTTCAGAAACAAATGACAATGAAAATATTTTACAAGAAAAATTCTATACATTTCACATCTAAATCTAAATGCTTTCTTTCATAATTAACAAGGAAGCCCATCTATACCTCAAACCCATATTGGATTTATATACATCTACTAAGAACACCTCAAGTTCTTTGCCCACTTGTTGGCTAAGCACTCAAGTATAATGGGAATTTTGCAATGATAAATGTATAACCAATGCTGCATTGCACTGGCTAAACTGCAAACTAATCAAGTTACCTTTTCGTTTTTGCGTCTGTGTTGTCGAGCCTTGATGATGATTGTGATCCACCGCCTAGTGCAGCAGCAGCAGATTCAACGTGTGTAAGAAGATATTCGTAAATCTTCTTCCTAAGTCTGTCCACTGTCTCTGATGAAACATGGGGTGTTTCTCCTTCATCCTTGTTTGAACCCATCCCATCTAACCAGTCATTCACACTCTTCAGCTGAGTCAACATGCCTGCTATTTGACTATTATCTGACAAAGTTGAGGAATCCACGTCGGGATCCAAGAATCTATCCACAAATCCCAGGAACCAATCCTGGGATTCCATTTGCAACATTTCAGCCAAGTCCACGGCCTCGTCAAGGCCGCTTCCTCTGGTCCACTCAGGTGGAGGTTGGTGCGGCATCTTCTGACTGACGGCAGAATTATCCCCTGATTTGCGAAAAGCTCCTGTGGCTACAAGCTTGGAGCCAACAGATGGACGGGTTTTCCCTTGAGTTTTTGTTGATGGATTCTTCGAAGAATTTTCAAGGACTAAAACAGGTTGATTACTAGCGGTAGTCTTTTGGCCTTGCGTGGGAGCTGAAGTTGTTCCTTTTGTAAATACAGAAAAAGATGACAGATTGGTGGCCAATGCAGCTTGAAACCAAGAGGCTGCACATTTGCGTTTCTCTGATGTGATCTTTAGTAGTTCTTCTGATGGGTTGTCATCAGGATCTGGAGATGAATCAACTGTAATATTTTTAGACAGAGAATCGGCTATTGTGCGAGCATTTTTCAAGCTTGCATGGAGGGTCAAGAACTGCTCCACAGCAGGTTGTGGGTTATCTTCTTTAGCAGAGGAGGTTAGCTCAGAGTATATGCTGCAAAAAGGAAGAAAAAAGAATCAAGACATAAAACTTTAACCAAATTGTAGATATATTGAGAAAATGATGCATATATTGTACAGAGAAACATAAAATAAGATGACCTTCAGAAATACATTAGTTCTCAAATGCAAACATCAGAAAAGATCCTCATTCTTATCGATTAAATTTCAGCATAGAGATGGTCTTATACTTGTCCACACGTTCAAGTTTACTAAAATTTTGTCCTAAGGGATAGAACTAGAGATACAAATTAGAACTTTTAGGTTGAGAAATCCCTTAATAGTTGACACTACAACCAAATTTAACTCGCTTTGTTTCCTTCCATGGTGAATCTGTCATACACGAAGTGAGAAAACTTCACTTCCATGCCATCGCCTAACATTGCTGAATTGGAATTGGTCGCACAAACTTCCCATATTGCTAAAACAGTGGTATTAGTTAAATGAATTCCCTCTTTCTTCTTGAACTACAGTCCTTTTAGGATATCTAGGGACTCCACACTCCAACACTTCCTTTCCATTGCTACAGTAAATTTGAACCCTCCTCCTCCAATAAGTTTATACAAAGCAAATGTTCAGTGAATGATGCTAAATTTTCCTTTCTCCCACTTTCCTCTCCAAAACATAGGGATTATGAAATTTGCACAACGTATGGTTCTTTACAAGCAAATGAAATGACAAACATAACTCAACCACATATGTTCAGTATCATGGTTTCATTATGAAAAATAACTGTAGCTGTGATAGTCGTCCATGATGTCGAGTTAGGCACCATTGTCCATCTCTATCTAGGTGGACAAGACATTTTTGTGATTGCTCAGCAATCAGTTTGAAAACCACAGCTTCACTCATTTTATGATCTTCTCATTTCATTTAGACATTCAACAATAGCATCAGACTCTAGAAGGAAAATTATTCCTTACTTTCATATTTCAAAATTCAACCAAAGGAATTTTGGTTGCCCTAACAAGTGCCTTGGCGGCAAAGGTTGTTTGGGCAGTTATTCTGTTGTGAGCAGTTAATTCCAGCTGCTATATGTGCTGAGAAGAGTCTTCCACGAGATTATACAAGAATTATCAGAAACAGTATTTCTCTCTCTCTCTTCTCTCTCCATTCTCTCTTTACCTCCCTCTCCCTATTCTCTATTCTTATCTCTTCCTACCTCTCTTTATTCTTCTTCTAGCATTCTGTCTGTTAGGTATCCTAAATCCTAACAGAGAAACAAAACAAGGAGATAGTTCTGGGACAACTAAGTCACGAACTGAACAAAGTACCATAATCTATTATTGCATTTTAGCGTGCAGGGGAGGAGGAGAATTTGTTGATGTATTTTAGGGTGCGGGAGAGAAGGGGAGGAGGAGAACACTGCCTTTAACACATCCATAGAAATATCTTTAGCAAAGCAACAACTATATGCTAGTATATTTCTGCAATATTATATATTCAAATACTTGAACCACATATAGATTTACACAAATAGATGGAACAGGAAAAATCTTATGGGAGTAGTTGCAAATTATGGATGAAACACTTCATAATCAACATTCTTTTTTTTTTTGAACTGGGAATTGGGGATTGGGGGGAGTAGATCCTGAGACCCCTCAGATTTACTCAGATGAACTTACCATCGGACTAAGCCTGTGAGTGCATAATCAACATTCTTTTAAGTACTTGTATACAACAATTCTAGTGCAATTATGCAAAAATAAAGCATAAAGAAAGCACTCACCTATACATTTCTGCTGTCAATGGACAGCAGAAGAGAGGGTAGAATCACAAAGAATTAGAACGGGTAAAAAAATAAAAAAGCATTTTTTTAAAAAAGAATGAAACTAGAAAAGATAAACAATAGTATGTGCAACCAAAAATTATTAGCACTCCACATTTACAGCATATGCCATGAAAACTATTTTATATATATATATATATATTTTGATGAAGTATACAAAAATCCTATCATTAAGCTATTGTGTACTCCAGACCATTCGAATTATGCAAGGGATGTCCCTGATATTTTAATTCTGTTTTCAAGAATGCATGGTATCGATTCATGGTCAATTATGTAAAGAACCTAAACACTGAAGCAGACAAAATATTCCATTTCAAAAAAACTAACTGCAAAAGCCCAAGAAAATGTGGGCCTACATGAAATAAGCATTGTCCTTTATCCTAGGAAGAGTATTACATTTTAAGAGAATTTTTTGGATTGTAATTGATTATGATGTTAAATCATAGTGAATAGATATTATATATTTAGTTAGCTTCTTAACTATTTGCTTTCTACGAATTGTGGTCCCATATAGCAAATTGATGGATGGCTCATAGTTACCTAAATCATGGTACTCTCAAGTCATGGCAAGGGTATGTGGTATCCGGTATGTCAAAGAATAAAATATAGGATACATGGGGGTAGGCTTAATAGATACGTTAATTCGATTAGTTGTACTTTTAGTTGATGTGCCAATATAATTTGGGGCATGTAAATTATGTTTATGCAATATAATATAATGTTCACATAATTAAATATATGACTAATAATTGATAATATTTATATTTTCTAAAAATATTATAGTAATTTATACTATCAAGTTAATATTGCCACCTATTCCACTAGCATTTAAATCTACTATCTGTATCTTACTTAAAATCTTTTAGAATGTATTTTCTTCTTTTTATTTTTCCTTTGTTATAGCCCTTCCACCTTTTTGTTTCTTGTTGGAACATCTATTTTGGTGACCCATATCGCGTCTTCCAATGATTTGGGATGCAAATCGCATTTCAGTAGGAAGTATTTGGAATGCAGTTGGTAGGAGGGTTGAGAGAATCCTGTAACCATGGGATGGCTTGCTAAATGGCATTGAGAAAAACACAAGATCACAATTTCAAACTATAAATATTTAATCAGGATTTCACATTTAGTTTTTTCAAACTATGTACCTAGGATCCTCAAGTACAAGCAAATCCATGTGAATTACTGTAGGAAAAGCTAAACTATTAGAGATCTCTTGTATAATAATATCATTTGATAGGAAAAACAGCTCATCATATACATAAATTTTTGAACAATTTTGCAGGCAAGTGTTGTAGTGAAGATCAGACAGCCAGTCTGGTTCGGGCCCGGAATCAACCTGGTCTAACCTGTGATTGGAACCAGAACAGAGCCTCACAGTCCTGAACTGAGACTGAAACAGTTTCCTTCCCACCCTTGAACTGGAAGTGGACTGGTCGGTTGTGGTCTGATTCAAACTGGCATTTTCCCTCTTTTTTTTTTTTTTTTTAGAAAAAAATGAAATTTTGCAAAAAAATTCAATAGTTGGATTGACTCAAACGGGATAAAAAAAATGAACTGGCCAAACCCTGCAGTGTACCGGAACCAGCCCATGGCCAGGACTAACAAAGGATATAGAAATATGAAAATGCTTTCACTTTTCTATAGCTTGGAAGATATCACTGTTCTCAGTTCAACTGCCAAAAACAGTTCCATTTGCAGTTTTTTTTTTTTTCTCTCTTAAGACCTAGAAAACACATATGCTTCAATTTAACCTAAAAATGATATATATGCTCAAACAATCAAAGCATCTCAATAAACTAGGATATTGTTACTTTTGACACTGCACTTGAATTGAAACTCATCAAATTGGAAGCTATATTAAAAATTTAAAATAGCTGAGAAACTAACAACGTTAACCTAATAGAACTACTAATGGTTCTGACCTTATTCTATATGCTCTGGACGCTAATTCCACCAATCATGTCCTATAAATTCTAGCGAGATGAACCCTACAGGACACATATTCTAATTCGAGAAACACTATAAAAACCATATGAAACACTGAAACTCCAACTACAAATTACCTTGTAAATCAGAACTATAGTTCAAACAAACATGATAAACTTCTACATATTGACTGTACTTATCTATTGATTATGGTAACATTACCTTAGACATTTAAGTACACTCTCCGCAGCAGATGCCTCTTGAATTGCTTCTATTGCTGCTGTCTGTGCAGCATCTCTATGCTTCATGACTTCCTGAAATAATAAATATGTAAACAAAAGTGAGAAAATGGAAGGCATGGAACTTGAGATATGTTACAGAAGACCAGAGAACCAAATGACTGAACTATTTACAAATAAAGCGCACATGAAAATACGAGAATTGGCTCTTGACAACCAAAATAATTAACGTAGAAACAGTTCAGACTGCCAACGGGAACTCCTTTTTCCCAGCTAACAGAACATGGAAAAATTATTGACTGCCTAAAAGCTACCTGCTAATGTAGAAGGAATATTCCATTACAGGGGATCATTTTCTAGTATTAATTTGAGACACTGATTTCTAGATCATGCTCCTAAGAAAATACTAAACAGCCAAAAGCATGATGCTTGCAAACAAAGAGTAGTTATCCCCAGATACATGGAAATTAACCTTATATCTATGATTCTCATTCTAGCTAGCTATTTCATCAAATATTGCTAAATTATGCACTCTCTGTACTTCCATCTTATCTTAGAGAATAGTTCCATGGAACTAAATGATTGAGATTAAAGAATAATTGAATACTCAAACAAGCTGAAAAGAAAAGGAAAAAAAGACTTGTTAAATCCATAATTTCGTCTCCACCACCGACCCCAAAGATAAAACAAAGATCAAGAATTTATCAAGATCGCCTACATCACAGAGCTTTTACCTTTCCGAGCTTAGCAACAGAAGAAGGGAGTGAACTCCATGAAACACTTCCATCAGTCAATTTCCTGCTATTTATTGAAACCTTAACCAAGTTTCCTGGAAATCCATTATTATCTCCTGATGGTTTCTTTCCAATAGATGCTCTTAGCTTATTTGACTTCTCTTGATCATCCAAATTTCCATTTGCAGTAACTTTCTTTGTAGATATCGGATTTCTATTCTCCTCTTTAGAGGATTTGGCTGATAGTTGGATCTTATTGTCCTCTTTAGATGCCAACCTATCAGTTGACATGCTTTTTCTAGGAGCCTGCCAAATACATTTTGATTAGATGTTTATTGGGAAATGTCCAAGAAAACTGAACTAAAGAATCAAAGAAACAGAAAAAAGATATTCAAGACTTTTGGGGACCCTAATAACATAGATAGATCACAATGATTAGATAAAGTAACAACTTATAGAACAAAATCATGAATGTATCACCAAATCCAATCGAGGAACAATGGGGAAGACTGAAACCCAATGATTAATATAGATTATAGAATAAGATCAGGCTAAACCAACCCACAGGCCAAAATTATGACATAGTTTATATGTAACTGAGCAAACTACTTCAAGTGCATTTCAACCAAATCATCTTCTACCAAATGTCAAAATCCATAAATGGTTATACTTACAGAAATACTCCGAGCTTCAGGCTTTGGATCGTGTTTGGCAGCCCTTAATTTTGAACTCTCCCTGTGCTTCATCTCCACATTCCCTTCCCAACTCTTCCTTAAAGCTTTGGCCCCAAGCTCAATCCCCTGAACAATATTCTTGATAACTGGTACCCTCTTTACAGTCGGACTCGCACTGCGAACAGAACTCGACTTTTCCATTGCTCCCAACTTATTTAATCCCTTCTCCAACCCCTTAACCTTTGCTTGCTGCTTAATCCCATTAGAAAATTTCTCAAATGAAGTAGGCAGCGAATAACAACTTGTTGGAGAGGAAGGAATAGACCTTGAGCTTGAAGATTTTGATTTCGCCAAAGTTTCCTTCTTCAAATCTAAATTCCCTATAGGTTTCGACAATTGAGACTTTGTCCTGCTCAAAGAAGCTTTTTTCCTATCTGATAAATCCTCCTTATTAGCTTTGCCATTCAGTCTAACTTCCCCTGTTTTCTCTTTCTCTCCTACATTACTACTTCCAAAAAACCCTTTCCTAGGTGAATTCACTTTCTCTAAATGTTTTGAACCTGAACTTGAATTATGATTACCTTTATTATTATTGAGGAATCCAAGAGAGCGAGTTGCTGCTATATCTTCTGGGCTCCCTACACAAGGGTGCCTCCCAGGAACTGGCCTAACACCTCTAATAATGGGGACTGGAGAGGCTGATTCAAGCTTTTCAACATGAATAAATTGACCCAGTTGGATCTTATCACTAAGAATTAGATCATCATGCTCATCAGGTAAAGATACATAAGTAGCATGAGATGAATCTGAAACCTTGAGATAAAACCCTTTGTTAGGAAATAGCTCCCCTCCTGCTAGTGCAGGCACAATGCTCACCACCTGCAATAACGATGACCTGTGCTCACCAGCTACTTTTACATCTGTATTCATGTGTTGCAAAAGTTTGAGTAGCACTCCAGGAACAAGATTGCCCATTTCTCAAGAGACCTTCAATTTGCATGAGTCTGATTTACCCAGTAGAGTCTGATATATAAATAGTAGAAAAAATGGTGAAATAGTCCAAAAGAAATGTGTTTGGCAATACCCAGATTGAAACCAGGGAATCAAAGATTTGGATTTCAACAGGAGAGAAGGAAAGAAAAGATTGCACTTTAGACCCAGATGATGTATTTTACCCAAGAAAGGGTAAAATCTCCACAAAATTCAAAAGAGAGAGAAGTGGAAATCTCAAGATTCAGATTGGGAAGATGTTTAAGCTTATGAAACTAATATTATTGATTAAATTTAATGAAAAGCGACAAAAAACAGCACAAACAATATCTGCTAAGAAATCGAGAATATGCAATAATCAACTATACCAACCCAAGAATCCAAAATAAATTAATCATATAAACACAACCCAGAATGTAAATAAAAGGTTCCAATAATATGGTAGTAATAATGGTGAGCAGCTTGAACAAGAACAAGTGAATTGTACTAATTCCTAAATACTCAACAACCCATAAGAGAAAATGACTAAAAGTCTGTAACTGATAATAGCATTTGACATTTAATGCAAAGAAAACAATAAATAAAAAACAAATATAAAGCAATTTCTTTGCAAAACGCAAAACTAGAAAGAAAACAAATTTAGGGAAAAAATTTAGTTGGGTTTTTATTGTAGAGGCAAAAGAGAGAAGGCTAATCCAAATTGGTTAGAAAAGGAAACTTTTTTAATGAAAAGTAGATAAGAAAGGGAAAACACGAACAAGAATTTGATAAAAATGGTTGTAATATGGGAAAATGATATTGATATGAGATCATATTGGAGCTGAAAACTAGCAGGAAACAGAGAAAAAGTTAAAAGGGAATAATTGATGCCAGGCTTATTTCCATGATTGATATAACACAATCCATAGAGGATGAGAGATTGTGAGTCAGTGACACAGACCCATAGATCACACATGCAACGATTTAAAACGAGTACTTTCTTCCAGTGTAGAAAAAAGAGAACCTGACCCACTTGAGCTTGCTTGGATTAAATTAAACAGAGCCCATATTCACTGCACAATTGTAAAAGAGTGAAAGAAAGAAAAAAGAAAACAAAAGTTTCAGGTTGGACAAGAAAGAAGCAAAAGGATCTCCTGAACGCTTTATAGTAGGAACTGGACAGGAATCTCAACAGAGAATTAAAACTAACAAATTTGAAAAAAAAAAAAAGAGAACGCTTTACTGTTTGATTATAAAATATTAACTTTTTACATAAATTAAATCAATGAGCCACACTGCAATCTGTATGGAAATGCAAATGGGTGCATGTGGAGAGCAGTGGGGGGTGTTAGGAACAGGGTAATGGCGTGTCGGCTACCAGAAAAAAGTGTCACATCTCCAAGATAGACAACCAGTTGTGATGTCTTCTCTTCTTTTTATTTATTATTTTTTGTTTTTACTTTTTTTTATTCATTTATTTTATTTTTTTAATTTTCTTGGCCATGATCCACGAGACCATGCATGTGGTAGATAGCTAGATTTTGGGTGTGGACCCAATTAGACGACTGCTTCAAAAACAGGCAGAGGAAATTGGAATGGGAGATGGAGCTTTTTACTTTTTAGCGAAGAGAATAAAAAAAAAAGAAATCTTTTACAATCTTGTTTGGTTAACATACAAGGGAGGAAAAATAATAAGAAAGTAAAATAAAATTATAATTTATCTTCTATATTGTTTTCTTTTTAAGTTTGAATGAAAGCAAAATAAAGAAAATAAAATAAAAAATATTTTACCTTATTTGAAAAGAGAGGAAAATAGAGTGGAAATAAAATGATGTATAGTACTAGCCGCTTTATATGACTTTCGACGCAAGTTTTCCTCTGTTATTTTTTTGTGACTCGATACTCTCGTATTTTCATATACTTTAAACTTAATTTCTTCTTTTCCTTTTACCATGAAAGGCAATCCGTATCAATTGACTATCGATAAATAAGAATATGTTATTATCCTTATTAAGAGTTCCAAGGATATTTCGATCGTAACTTATGATTTATGTATTATGGGAATATTTCTCACATATAATCCAATCAATTTTCAGAATATGCAGACCTTTTTGTCAGATTCATGTCATCATTTAAAGGGTTTATTTATTATGAAATTAGAGGTAAAAAGATATTTATTTTGATTTTTTAATAATGTTGATTTTAAAGATATAGGGAATGTGGACACTTGGTTGTACAATCTCTGCTTGTTTGGAAGGAGATACAAGCTATGTCACCGAGCCCTATAAGAGTTAAAGTTTGTTTGGACATTCGGTAACCTTTGAAATGGCAAAAAAAGTTTGTTGGAGATGATGATACTGTGTTTATTGTGAAGTTTTAATATGAAAAGCTAACTATTTTTTATTATCTATGTGGAAAACTGGGTCATATGGAGGCTTTCTGTGACTTGCGGCTGAAATTGAAGAAAGAAGATATCAAGTTTAGTTGATGTGATTTCCTCAGAGCACCTGTTCGTCGGAACCAGAGACCGACAAGTCTGTAACTACGTGATTTCGACAATTCTGCTCGCTGGGATTTATATCAAGTTTTGACAATTTCAGTTGGTTTTGTCAAGTTGATGGGAATTTGTTTCAAGTTTAAGATTTTATTTGCTACGGTTTTGTTATGGAAAACTCTGAGAGTATATTTCAAGGTGATGTTTCTGGTTTTTCAAAAGATAATGGTACGCCGGTAATTGTTGAAACTTTAGCTCTCCGTCACTATTTGCTCTTTTCGACGGAATTTTTGCCTTTTAATAGCTGCATTCTTATAGATTATTTGCAGGTGATTCAAGTTTTTCGGTCTCCATATTTAGACATTTTTTAATTGGGTTTGATTTTAAATGATTGTAAATCTTTATTAGACTTTAGAAACTGATATTTCTGTTAAATAGATTCGTCGTTATGCCACTCTACCTGCTCATAATTTGACTAGAGAATCTATTAAATATAATCGTTTTTCTATTTGGGATTACATCTCCCTTTATTTTATAAAATTTTATTAATACACCAATAGTTTTGCTTTAAAAAAAAAACGAAAATGATGTATAATTTTACCATTTTACCCTTTTGAAAGTTCTCACAAGTTTCAAGAACTTAATAAGGTTATAATTGTAATTTCATGATTAATAGTGGCTTTTTCCTTCGATTGTATTATTTTCTCTTCAAATCGGAGAGATTGATGAAAGAGAAATAATAAAAGTTAGGAAAAAGTCTAATAAGATATGCGTTTTTATCAGTTTTTTATTTTAAAATTTATCATTTATTTAAGGAGTTTATTATTTAATTTTATATTAAAATAATATTTTTTAATTGCTAATAATATGATATTAAAAGTTATTTTTTAATATAAAATTAAATTATAAATACTGAAATAAATTACATAACTTAAATTAAAAAATTGATAAATTATAAGATATGTTTTTTTTTTCTCCACCACTACGTATCAATATATGAGTAGTAGTCGGTGTTGATGGGATGTCTGAGATGAAAATTGTGCAGTTTGATACTGTAAAGAATAAATGTGTTCAAAGCAAATATTAAAAAATATACTAATTAATATATTTAATATTAAAATAAATTAACTATTGACCGTTTTTAATTGAGTTGATCGGATTAGAGATATACGGTTTCGATTTTAAAACAGTTTTTTTATAAGAATTAGAATTAAAATTAAAATCTAAAGTAAACTCTTTAGAAATTTTTAGATTTAGAATTATAAATTTATTTATTTTTTATTTTTTAATAGCTAAACTATATAGTTTTAGATAAAATTCTGTAGTATTAAAAATTATATAATTTCGTTTAATAGTTTTTTTTAAATAATTATAATTATTTTATTTTTAATTTTATCAAATTATATTTTATTAATTTCATATATATTTATATATAAGGGTAATAATAATTATTATTAGTATATATATGTAATTAATTTTAATATTTTATATTCTACTAATATGAAAATAGTTATAATCTATTAAATAAAATAAAGTATGATTAACAAATTAAATTAATTAATTAAATTATATCTTAAAAACCTTTAATAATTAAGTAGCGACTAAAATATATAGTAATTATATATATATATATATATATATATATATATATATATATATATAAATATATAATTACTAATAACAAATACTTATAAATATATATCGATTTATATATAATTATTTTAATAATTTATATTATATTAACATAGATGTAGTGTATATATAACATCAACTTTAATTAACTAATTAAATTAATTAAAATTTTATACTATTATAAATATTTAATAATTAATTATAATTAAAAATATAATAATTTTATATTATTATTATATATATATATAAATTATTTAAATAAAATAAATTATAATCAACTAATTAAATTTACTAAATAAAATAGTAAAAAATATTTAATAATTAAATAATATTATAATTATATGTATTATTTTATTGAAATTATATAATATATGAAATATATTATTAAAATTATATATTAAAATTATAATATCACTATAAATTATTTATATATATATAGATATCAGTTCATTCCTATGATTTTAGTTCGGTATAGTTTTATTAAAATATCAAAATCAGAATCAAATAATTAAATATATTTTATTTAATATAGTTCGATTTCTATATTATCAGTTCTCTTTCAATTTTAATTTAATTCGATACAGTTATTCTCCAAAATAGAATGTTAACATTTTGAAATCTAACATATTACCAAATCTGACACATTAAATTATAGTGGTGGGCTTCATGTTTTAAGTTATTGTTTTATTGCTATTGTAAGTATATCATCATGATTTAGTATATGGATGTTTTTGTTTGGAATTTCTTTAAATAATTAAGATCAATTAGATTATATATGTTAGATTAGATTAGATGAGTGTTGATTTTAGTAGTGATTTATGAATTTAGGGTATTAATTATAGGTTCAACATTCAAATTGAAAAAATCGATCCAATCGAATTAATTTAAAATTTTAATTCAATTTTTTATTTTTTTCGATTCGGTTTAATTTTTATTTTAAAAAATTTTTATTATTTCAGTTTGGTTCAATTTTGATAAAAAATAAATTTGTAAAACCGAACTGAACTGATTAGCGATAATGATATATTATTTTTTGTAATATAGAGAGATTAGACTATAATCAAAATTAAAATATTTTAATTAAATTTTAGAATATTAAAAATTAAGATATAAATTAAAAAGTCTAATCAATCAAATCGAATCAGATCGATTCGATTTAAATTAATTTCTCAATTTTTACTCAAATCAATTCGATTAGCATTTTACAAATAATAAAAATTTTAATTTTTAATTTATTTGGTTCCGTTCGGTTTTAAATTGAACCGATCGAATGATCACCCCTACTTTACTATACTTACAAAAATTTTATTATACAACTTTATTATATACAAAGACTAAATATGAGATTTATTTAATACTCAGCATAATCAATTGCTATAATAAAATTATTTTATATATTATAGTCAGATAAAAGCCTAAATTTAGATTTAAATTATTTTTATTTTTCAATTTAAATTTATTTTTAAATTATCATTAAAAGCTAAATAAAACTCTCATTTGTCATAATTTAAGGGGATAAATGATGCTTTTCTTAATTTATTTGATTTCCTTTAAATTTATTTAATTTTTAATAAGAATTTAAAAATAAATTTAGAACGAGAAAAATAATTTAATATTTTTTACACTGTTATATACATTCATTAATTTTATACATTAATGCTTGATTTAGAAAATCTTGGCAGACCAAAATGTTGGGATTTTTAGAGCAAACCTATTCATGGCTCCAATTCATTTGTATGATTAATAAATAAATAAAAATTATTTTCAAGTGTTTTTGTTTATTTCATATTTTTAATCTATTTATGATATTATTTAATATTACATTATTTATATACAAAGTTTGTACGTTTATACATTTCATTTGTAGTGGCACTCATAAAATATAAATATTTAGTATTGATGACCGCTGGATTTTCCAATCCCCAATTCTGGGCCCAGATTACGGCCATGGCCCATGAAAGGAAGGTCCGCACGCCATCTCAAGTAAAACAGGCCCGGATCCTCAGACCCCTGAGGCCAGAATCCACCAGATTCTTCTTTATCGAGATCGGCCCAGCCCGTATAACCTCTCCACAGATTCCTTCTCCTCCTGGGTTCAGCGTCCAGCCCATCTCTCGGCCCAGCCCAGAATCCATTTCGAGACTCGTCATACAGCCTGGCAGATCCGCTCGAGCGTACGCACGAGGGAGAATCAGAGGCTGTTACGCATGGAGTAGGCGCCTGATATCCTCGTACGCCCATATTTGTATGGCAGAGACGCGTGGCCCAATCATAGAAGAGCCGTTGTACGTCACCAGCAAGCAGAAAGAAAGGATAAAAGGGATACCCCTCTAGAGAGATAGACCAAGTTTTATTCTTTAATACCAAAACCCTTGTAAAACCCTATTCTATTGGATCTCAGATCATCAATTGGCGCCGTCTGTGGGAAAATGACGGAGATCTTTTCATCACCAGAGTTTTCACTCTTAAGAAAACCCACTGAGATCCACGATGGCTAATCACCAAGAAAGTAACCTTAACGTCCCAAATGACCTAGGCTCTGCCCAAGAGGGGCAACAATTCTCCTTTTCTAGTCCTACGACATTAAACAACCAAACACCTGTTCCTCTTAATCCCTCGCCAAGTTTGGCAGGGAATACTCCCGCTGTTACCTTGTCTAACCAGGATCTTCAAAACATGGCTTTCCAGTTACAGAATACCGCCCACTGGTTGGGGCAGATAATGCAACAGAGAGGCCTCAACACCCCAGTAAATACATTCCCGGTTGTAGAGGAACCTCAGACCAATGACCCCCAACCTGCACCTGACCGTCTTCAAACCAGCAGCCGCGATACTGAAGAAAGAGGAAGAAAAGCCGGCGAAGAGGAAGGACCGGAGGCCCGAATCCATGCGAGGAGGGCGAGAGAGATGATAGAAAATGAGGAGGTGGATAACTATTCCGCCGAAATAACCGGGTGGACGGGAACTGAAGCAGAGGAGGAGGAATACCACCTGGAGAAAAAACCCAGCCCAGAAGACGAGAAGGTGGACCAAAAGTTGAAGAAATTGAGAGAACAGCTCCTAGCCGAGCTAGGTAAGAAAGACCAAAGCCAAACCTCTTTGCCTACTTCTTCACCTTTCTCAAAATGGGTGCAGCAAGAGACTGTCCCTAAGAAGTTTATGATGCCATCAATGGCGGCTTATGATGGAACTGGTAACCCGAGGGAGCACGTCATGAACTATAAGACTTTCATGGAGTTGCAAACTCTGTCAGATGCCTTAATGTGTAAAGTATTTCCAACGACGCTCTCGGGACCAGCGCGGGCGTGGTTCAACAGCCTTGAGGCCGGAAGTATCAGAAGTTTCGGAGACCTAGCCATTCGCTTCATCAGTCGATTCATAGCCGGGGTGCCAGCAGAGAGGAAGACGAGCTACTTGGAGACAGTAAGACAGAGAGGGGGCGAATCACTCAGAGAATATGTTGCTCGTTTTAATACGGAGGCCCTGCAGATTCCCGAACTCGATGAAGGAAGGGCGGTAGAGGCCATGCAAAAGGGAACGACCTCTGCTGAGTTCTTCGGTTCCTTAAGCAAGAAGCCTCCAACCTCCCTGGCTGAGCTGATGAAGAGAGCGGAGAAGTATATAAGGCAGGATGACGCCTTAGTAACAAGCCGATTTGCCAAAGGGATGACAGGAAAAGAGAAAGCCTCAGAAGAAAGGAGGCCGGAGAAACATGAAAAGAAACACGGCAAGAGGCCCGAGCCATACAAGCAGGCCTGGGAGCGACGGGATCAAAGGCCTCCTCCTCCACGGGTTCATGAGCCAAGATTGCCTCCCCCTTGGGTCCCTGAGAAGCCGACTCCACTAAATGCGTCCAGAGCCGAGGTGCTCATGGCTGTCCAGGATAAGGAGTTTCTCCAGTGGCCCAAACCTATGAAGTAGGAAGTAGACCAACAGAATCCTGACAAGTATTGTCAATATCATCGGACGCATGGCCACGATACCAACAACTGCTTCCAGTTGATAGCAGAGATCGAGAGGTTGATAAAGAGGGGGCACCTAAAGAACTTTGTGAAGAAATCAGAGGGACAAAGGCCTCAATCCAGTCCGGCGGTTCAGATGTCGAGAAGAACAGGAACTGGACCAGTGAACGATGGATCCAGTGGGACCATCAACATGATTGTTAGAGGAACGGGAGGTCGGATGGGCCGCCGGGGGAAGAAGAGAAATCGGGAGGGAGAGAGCAGCAGTACTGAGGTCATGCAAATCGTTGACCACTCTCCCATGACCATCACCTTCTCTTCAGAAGATGCTCAGGGTATTCAGATGCCCCATGATGACGCGCTTGTCATTGAAGCCGTCATTCATAATTATCGGGTAAAGAAGGTCTTAGTGGATGATGGGAGTAAAGTCAACTTGCTGCCATACCGGGTTTTTCAGCAGATGGAAATTCCGGAAGAACAGTTGGTCCGAGACCAGGCACCAATCAAGGGAATCGGAGGAGTACCAGTGCTCGTAGAAGGGAAGGTGAAGCTGGCTCTCACCTTAGGTGAAGCACCCAGGACTCGCACTCACCACGAGGTATTCTTAGTGGTCAAACTTCCGTTGAGCTATAATGTGATCCTGGGGAGGCCTGCGCTGTTCAACTTCGAAGCTGTCACCAGTATTAGGTATTTGGCGCTTAAATTTCCAACAGAAGAAGGGGTGGAAATAGTCCGGGGCAGCCAGGAAGAGGCAAGAGCAGTATACTTAGCCACAGTAGCAGAACCGAGCTCCACTGGAAAAGCTCTTGACTCGGAAGTTCTAGAGGTTCGGGATGAGAAAACAGAGGCCAGGACAGAACCGGTGGGGGAGCTGGAGATCTTCCCTTTATCAGAAGCAGAGGTAGAAAAGGTCTTTAGTCTCAACGCCGGCCTCACTAAAGAACAAAAAGCTGAAGTCATGGCCCTGATCCGAGGTCATGCGTCTAGTTTCGCCTGGAAGCCCTCCGACATGCCTGGAATTGACCCTACGGTAATGACACACAAGCTGAATGTACTCCCCGAAGCCAAGCCGGTAAAACAGAAGAAGCGAGTAGTAGGAAGAGAGAAGCAGCAGGCCACCAGGGAGGAGGTGCAGAAACTCGAGGAGGCAGGCTTTATTAGGGAAGTTATGTACCCACAGTGGTTAGCAAATCCTGTATTAGTCAAAAAAGCCAATGGCAAATATAGGATGTGCATAGATTTTACTGACCTAAATAAAGCCTGCCCTAAAGATTGTTATCCACTTCCTGATATTAATAAAATGGTCGACTCTACGGCCGGTTTTGATTATATGTCTTCTTTGGATGCTATGTCTGGTTATCATTAAATCCCAATGGAAAGGTCGGATGAGGAAAAGACCTCGTTTATAACTGAAGATGGAACTTATTGCTACAGAGCTATGCCATTCGGATTGAGAAATGCCGGGGCAACTTACCAAAGATTGATGAATAAAATCTTCAAAAACCAGATTGGCAGAAATGTAGAAGTTTATGTAGATGATATGGTGGTCAAAAGCCCAAATTTTCAGCAGCAAATAGCAGACTTGAGGGAGGTATTCGGGGTATTAAACCAGTACAGAATGAAGTTGAACCCAGCAAAATGTGCTTTCTTTATTAGAGGAGGAAAATTCTTGGGATTCATGGTGAGCGGAAAAGGCATCGAGCCTAACCCGAAGAAGGTAGAAGCCATATTGAAAATGCCAGAGCCGACCTGTGTAAGGGACGTCCAAAGACTAACCGAAAGAGTAGTAGCACTCAACCGATTCATGTCAAGGTCAGCAGAAAAATGCTTACCATTTTTCAAAAAATTGAGGAAGGTGCCAAACTTTGAATGGACAGAAGACTGCCAAAAAGCCTTCGCAGAGCTTAAGGGATATCTCAGCTCGCCCCACGTGCTCAGTAGTCCTATGAAAGGGGAAGAACTCTTGATATATTTGGCAGCCTCAGAACAAGCAGTCAGCGCAGTGTTAGTAAGAGTGGAAGAAGGGGAGCAGAAACCCGTTTTTTACGTCAGCAAGGTACTCAGAGATACCGAGGTCAGATATTCGAACATTGAAAAAATGGCTTACGCCCTATTGCTAGCAGTTCGGAAATTCAAAGTTTACTTGGAAGGCCACCAAGGAATTGTGATGACAGACCAACCCTTAAAGAAGATTCTACGCAGGTCAGAAACTTCAGGTCGGATGTTGGCTTGGTCCGTAGAGATCAGCCCTTACTGTCTAGAATATCAACCCAGGACAGCTATAAAATCTCAAGCTTTGGCTGACTTCATAGCAGAGTGCTCATTCAACGAGGAGCAGGGAGGATCATCCTCAGGGATAGCAGGACAGGAACGTGAGGGGGAGCCTCATCCAGAATTTAACTGGAAGTTGTATGTAGACGGAGCATCAGGCACTGAGGGCAGTGGTGCCGGAATAATGCTTAAGGGGCCAGAGGATTTTAAGGTATGTTACGCCTTACGTCTAGAGTTCAAAGCCTCGAATAATGTAGCAGAATATGAAGCCCTGATAAATGGGATGTTGGTGGCACTGGAAGTGGGAGTAACCGATCTCGAGATAAACAGCGACTCTCAGCTGGTGATCAACCAAGTAACAGGGATGTATCAGGCTAGAGACCCCCTTATGCAGAGTTACCTGGCTAAAGTAAAAACTTTAGAAGCCGAGCTCACAAGTCGAGGAGTAACCATCAGGTTTCAAAGAATACCCCGAGAGGAAAATGAGGAAGCAGATCTGCTTAGCCGATTATCCAAAGAAGAACTGGAACAGCTTCCCGATGAAGTGTACATACAACATGTCCATACACCTGCTTTTAATAAAACTAACACGATATTGCAAATGGAACAGAACCCGACTTGGATGACCCCTTACTTAGAATACCTGGAAAAAGGTAAACTCCCCGAGGATAAAGATGAAGCCAAAAAAATAGCAGCTCGTGCCGCTAACTACCAAGCGATAAGGGGGACCTTGTACAGAAAAGGAAAGTCCAGTCCGTGGCTCCGATGCGTGAGCCCGGAAGAGGCTACGAAGGTGATGGAAGAAATACATAGAGGCATGTGTGGAGCCCACGAGGGAGGAGGGACATTAGCTAATAAAGTATTCAGGCAAGGGTATTATTGGCCCACTGTTAAAAAAGAAGCAGAAGAGTTCGTCCGAAGGTGCGACGTATGCCAGAGATTTGCCAATGCCATCAAAACTCCAGCCACTCCTCAAGCCAACATATCCAGTCCATGGCCTTTCTCGCAATGGGGAATTGACATCCTGGGACCTTTCCCCAAAACCACGGGGCAGAGGAAATTTGTAGTGGTGGCTGTAGAGTACTTCTCAAAATGGCCAGAGGCAGAAGCAATAGCCACAATCACAGCTCGAAAGATGATAGATTTTGTGTGGGGGCATATCATCTGCAGATTTGGTGTACCCAGAGTGCTTATTTCAGATAATGGCAGACAGTTTGATTGCAGCACCTTCAGAGCTTTCACAACGAACATGGGTATCTGGCATAAATTCTCCTCTGTGGCTCATCCTCAAACTAACGGCCAAACCGAGGTCACCAACAGAGCCATCCTACAAGGATTAAAAAAGCGACTAGATGGGGCAAAGACAAATTGGGCAGAAGAACTCAACAGCATCCTGTGGGCACTCCGAACCACTCCTAGAGCACCCACTAAAGAAACGCCCTTTGCACTTGCCTATGGTACAGAGGCCGTAGTCCCAGTTGAATTGCAGATTCCTACTCATCGAGTCCAATTTGCTAGCGAGAGCACTAACGATGACAAGCTAAGAAGCAACCTGGATGCCCTTGAGGAAATCAGGGAAGAAGCTCAAATCCGAACTGCCGCCTATCAACAACGGGCAGCACGATACTACAACCAAAAGGTCAGAGAAAGAAGCTTGAAAGTGGGAGACCTGGCCTTAAGAAACCTGGAAGCCACAGGAAAAAGGGCGGCAGCTGGTAAGCTAGCACCGACCTGGGAGGGTCCGTTCAAAGTAACAAAAATAGTCCGGCCAGGAGTATACCGGATTGAAGATATGCAAGGGAACCATGAGCCCCACGCTTGGAATATTCAACACCTAAAGAGGTATTTCCCCTGATATAGTTGTAAAGAAAAAAATTGTATTCTGATAAATATGAAGGAAACAAGTTATTTACACAATGAGATTATCTTTATTATCATGAATAATATTCCTCCATGAAAAAGAAAGGTAGGTGTACAGGATCCCCTAGATTTCCTGACACCAAAAACCAAATTGAGAGCACAAATAGCCGGCGGGGCCCCGAGGTCACCCTGGAACAAAAATGATCAGGATCCCGTAAGATCTCCTGGAGCAAAAACAGCCGGCGAGGCCCCGAGGTCATCCCGGAAATACAAAAATGACCAGGATCCCATAAGATCTCCTGGAGCAAAAACAGCCGGCGAGGCCCCGAGGTCATCCCGGAAATACAAAAATGACCAGGATCCCGTAAGATCTCCTGAAACAAAAACAGCCGGCGAGGCCCCGAGGTCATCCCAGAAATACAAAAATGATCAGGATCCCGTAAGATCTCCTGGAGCAAAAACAGCCGACGAGGCCCCGAGGTCATCCCGGAAATACAAAAATGACCAGGATCCCGTAAGATCTCCTGGAACGAAAACAGCCGGCGAGGCCCTGAGGTCATCCCGAAAATACAAAAATGACCAGGATCCCGTAAGATCTCCTGTAACAAAAACAGCCGGCGAGGCCCCGAGGTCGTCCCGGAAATACAAAAATGACCGGGATCCCCTAAGAACTCCCGGGAAAACAAAGCAAAAAACAGCCGACGAGGCCCCGAGGTCGTCCCGGAAACACGAAGAAGACCGGGATCCCCTAAGAACTCCCGGGAAAACAAAGTAAAAAACAGCTGGAGAAGGCCTTAAGACCATCTTTAAGCAAAAATTTCCCATATCATATGCAGGGACAATGCATAAAAATACAGTTCCGACCTCACAAAAAAATGCGTCCAAAGGCATCAAAGAAAGGCCAAACTCCGATCTCCCGAAGGAGCTCGGAACACTATGGCCAAAAGGTACTGAACTTAAAAAGTGATCGCTGACGCTAAGCTCAGCTTACAAAGAGGTCTAGACAGCAAATAGCCTGGAAGATACCCAGGGATATACGAAGCATCACAAGCCATAGGCGTAAAAGCCTAAGTGAAGAGTAAAGAGCCGAGCTCTCAGCTCGGATAAAAAAAAAAAATTCCATATGAAGCTGAAGGACCGCGATCATAACTCGAGTCCGTCAAATAGACATCCGAGCTCATAACCAAGGAAGCAGGATAAAATTATTTACCCCCTCAACACTCAGGTAATGAAAGGTTGAGGAGGTCAAGGGGGCAATTTGGGAAGAAAGGACCTCAGCTTCATTCCCTGACAAGACAGAACTAAAAGCAAAAAGGCAGCCCTGCTAATCACCATTAGAAGGTATGTGATCTGACTTCTAAGTTCAGACAGTTAGCTAAGAATCGAGCTCATGACTAAAGGCTAATCTAGTTCAGAAAAAGCTTATGAATAAAAATATACAATGTAAACATTACAGTTACGAGAAGGAGAGATAAATTATAAAGTGAAAAATAGTTCAAGTAAAAAGAAATTAAAATTTCATTAAGAATACAGGGCTGTTACAATCTACTTATCGGACGAGGTTGAAGGAAAGATAGTCCTTAAAGGACTTACATTTGTAAGAACATCCTCGCCTACATTATGTTTATTTACAACTATATCTGGAGGAAGCCCGGCATCCTTTGGGTCAGATGTCTTAGTATTAACAACAGGGGCAATCTCCAACCCTGGATTGAGGTCCTCCCCTTCAGATTCGGGGTCGCCTCCTTCAGACTCAAGGGCTCCCATGTCCTCCCCATCCGACTCGGATTCTTCTTCAGAAGATACAGCCGACGGACCTCCAACGCGACAGTCCCCTCTAGGCATAGGGAAATCATCTTCTCCATACAACACCGGCTCACCATCAGAGTCCACTTCGGCCATACGAAGCTTTGCCAGAGGAGTATCAGGAGCATGTCTAGCCTCTCTTATACCGCGATTGTAACCAGTTACATACATGCGGAAGGCTTTCTGAAGAACAGCAGCTTTCATGTCTGCAGAGGCTTTATATTCGTCAAGATGTGTTTCACAGGCCTCAGCTATAAATGCCTTCAACTCAGGAGAATCCTTGTAGTCCTGAAGGTGAGCTTCACAGGCCTGCTCAATCTTTCTTTTCAGCTCCTCCGACTCTTGATATTCTGCTAGACACCTCTCGCGTTCTAGCAGGACCTTGCCTTCAGCATGTTTCACCACCTCGAGCAGGGCTGAACATTTACGTTCCAAAGTCCTGACTTCATGGTTAAGCTGTTGATGGCGAAGTTGGGACTCCTCCGCCGATGAAGCCAGGACTCTGATACGTTCAGAGCTCGTGCTCAGCTCCTGCTCAAGGACTTCCACCCGAGCTAAGGCCCTCTCCTTCTGAGCATTCACCTCATTCAGGCGAACTTGAAGTCCTTCAGAATCAGCCTTTAAGGCTTCATATTTTCACTGGACTTCATCCCTTTGACTTACAGTCTCATCTCTTTCCTGAAGAGCCGCTGTCATAGAGGACAGCTGCTTTAAAACTTCTACACAACGAACTTCCACCTCAGCTGTCCTCTCATCAGACTCCTGGAGAACCCTGCGAGTACGAGACAACTCTGCTTCTAGGGATTTGGTGTGCTCTGCTGCCTTAGCCGCTCTGCCTTCAGCTCTTTTAAGGGCCTCCAACGCAGAGTGCAACTCCACCTGGAGGGACTGGGAATGTTCCCGGGCAGCTAGAAGATTGCCTCTGGCATCATTGGTGGCAGATATATTCTCCTCCAGGCGCGCCTCTTCAATCCGACGATCCACAGACTCCCGGAGGGAGTGGTCGCGAGTGTCCACCTCCATAAAAAGACCCGTCACCTAGTAGGGGAGGACAACCGTCAAAAGAAAGAAATAAAGAAGACCAAAAGAGAGAGGAAAATAATTTACCATCAAAAGCATCTCCCTGATTGTATTCCCGAGCTCTTCACGAGATCGGGATCGGAAGGACGCTTGCTCCTTGGTAGAACTGGCTAAAAAACCAGTAAGGGCAAGCAGACATGGATCCGAGGCCTCTGTAGCTCCGCCAAACATCCGTTCTCTAAGAAGTTCGGCGACGGCATTGGCCGGAGATTGAGAGGTGATGTTCGCTACGTTCGGAGTGTCGTTGTCAGTAGAAGACAATAGAGGTACAACAGGAACATTTTTTCCCTTCCCAATAGGAGGAAGGGCAGGAGAAGATCCTTTGGAAACCCTGGGCTTCTTTTGGGCAGGAGGAGGGGCAGATGTTCCATGAAGCGCTGGACGCTTGTCCCCGGTTTTCCCTACGGGGTCTCCAGACTCAGACCTGACCCCCACAGGGGCAGGGGCATCCCTGGCAGGCGCCTCCAAGACGTCATCCTCCACAAGGACGATCTCTTTTCCCTTCCCAGGGGCCTCCTCATCCTCGGTAATGGGGGACTTAAATTTTCCCCCTGACACCTCTTCAGAAGAATGAGCAAGACCCAACCGTGCTTGTTCAACGACCTCGGTCTGCTCCACAATGGCTAGAGAAACTTCCCTCGTACCCTCTGAAGAATCTTGAGCAGACTTAGGCTCTTCAATAGACTTAATAGTCAAGGCCGACTTGCTACGACTAGATGGCCGAAATGACTTAGAGGCTCGAGAGCTCAGCTTAGGATCTCGAGAGGAAGCCTTGGTAGGAGGTCGGCTAACTTTCTTGGAAGAAGCAACTTGAGCCACCTCTGCAGCGACCTCGGGCACCGAACGCCCAGCCCGAAGGGCATCGAAAATAGCATGCATATTATCCTGAGACAGGACTAAGTTCTTCGGATGCTTGATCTCTTCCATTTTGACGTCAGAAGCTGCAAAAACACGAAACTATAAAGGATTAGCGCATTTTATAATATCATTTACAAAGAAGAAACGGAGTCACTGGACGAGGCACTGTACCCGTGTCCCAAATATCCCTAAGATTAGACACGAACATACACTTCTCGACATCATACTTCCTTTCAACAGAAGTCAGTCAAAACAGACCCCCCAACAGCCCATAGCCTCTTTGGAGCTCAAACAACAACCAGAGGAGGAGGCCAGCCAGATGATCTGGGTAAAACAGTTTCAACGACCTGCCAAATGACTCCACCCATCAACCGCCCTACTAGGAGGACCTCAGAAGCAACCTTCAGACTCCCTCGAGGTAATATCAAATTTTCAAGAGGTTTGGACTGACCCATCTTTATCTCAGGTACTGCAAAAAGTTCCAAACAGAGACAAATCAGGGTAATCTTTTGTCAAGATAATGAAAGCAAGATTAAAGCGATGAAGCCCCAGGCTCACCTCAATCCGTTTGCAGAAGGCGTCAAATAGATCCTTTGCAGAAAAAACAGGAGAATCTCGCTGGAAGAAGGAAACAGACAGAGGGCTGGAAGGAAAGACTCCCTTTCTTCGACAAAGGGCCTAGAAGTGAAGAGGAGTTAACACTGATATATACTCAAAGTCTGAAGTCTTAGCGCAAAGTAACTCTAGACTCTAAGCCCACGATGTCAGGATCTTTAAAAGATATTCATGGAAAAGGAAAAAAGAGGCATGTCCAGGCGATAATGACAGGAAAGTAAAGAAGAGCAGAATATCTGAGGGGTAAGGAAAGGCCAGAAAGGGAAAGAGGCAGATAGGATTCAAGAAATGAGAAATGACAAAAAGATGAAAGGGAGTTATGAAGGCATCTACACGCGAACAGGCGCGGTCATAATGGTTCTCGATATTCACCCCCTCGGCAGTCGGAGCAATAACTGCCAAGAAGGTGAAGGGGCAATTGATGACCGCTGGATTTTCCTACCCCCAATCCTGGGCCCAGATTACGGCCATGGCCCATGAAAGGAAGGCCCGCATGCCATCTCAAGTAAAACAGGCCCGGATCCTCAGACCCCTGAGGCCGGAATCCACCAGATTCTTCTTTATCGAGATCGGCCCAGCCCGTATAACCTCCCCACGGATTCCTTCTCCTCCTGGGTTCAGCGTCCAGCCCATCTCTCGGCCCAGCCCAGAATCCATTTCGAGACTCGTCATACAGCCTGGCAGATCCGCTCGAGCGTACGCACGGGGGAGAATCAGAGGCTGTTACGTATGGAGCAGGCGCCTGATATCCTCGTACGCCCATATCTGTATGGCAGAGACGCGTGGCCCAATCATAGGAGAGCCGTTGTACGTCACCAGCAAGCAGAAAGAAAGGATAAAAGGGATACCCCTCTAGAGAGATAGACCAAGCTTTATTCTTCAATACCAAAACCCTTGTAAAACCCTATTCTATTGGATCTCAGATCATCAAGTATAATGATTATACAAGTTATATTATTAAAGTCAGATTTTTAAATATTGCATCTACCGATGAAATTATATTAAGCTTAATCGACCGAAAAGCTTTTCGGTTATATTATTTTATATTTTAATTTAAATTTTAAATAGTAAATTAATTTAATATTATTTTAATATAATTTTGATCAATTTTAAAAATTAAGAGATGAGAATTCAGATGGTATATTTTATGTAATATATTTTTTTAAATATAAACTAATTATATATATAAATAATATTTATATATACTTAATTATACTTAATTAATGTATTTAATTTTAAAAATAATAATAAGTTAACTGTTAAATATATAGTTCACAAATTCTATAGTAAATGAATTTAACTTTACAATAATAATTATAAAATTTTATGACAAATTTATGATTTTTGATTATTTTGTATATGATATTATTTTATATTAAATAATATATTTAAAATAAATTATTTATAATTATTATTATAAAATAAAATTCACTAATATTTAATGCTACATAAAAATCTGTTAAAAGAAGACATGATCATAAAATTCACTAATATTTAATGCTACATAACAATCAGTTAAAAGAAGACATGAGCTGACACCACAAGACAAAATCGTGTGACAAAGATCTGATAAATAGGAAATGTGGTTCCGTTTGAAAAAAGAAAGATCCGGACAATTTAATATGCAATTCATCATCAAGACTCGCTCTTTTCTCGACAGGGCGAGTTTCGGTACGAAATTACCAATATCAGGTACAATCCAACGTATCTCCATTGCGCCTATAATTATGGGATTACTAACCTATCAGCCAACAAAATCCCTTAATAAGCAGCTGGCCATATAAAAGTCTCGAAGGTCATTCAATCAGAATTGACGATCCAGTAAGTGGGAAAAAGACTATTTAAAAGTCTCGAAAATCATTCGCATAGAGTCTTATAAGTTGGCCAAGTTGGAAGGCTAAGTGATTCCCCATTCCTGATATATTTGTAACATAAGAAAATCTTATCAATAATATAATTAACAAGATATTTTCATATGTTGTGTTTTTCAGTGATAAGGAATAATGGGATTGCTTTCCTCAAAAAGGAAAAAGATTGAGACAAGAAAAGGCCACAAGGTGGGTTCCACCAGGTCAAGTCATAAGGCAGATTTCGCTAGACCATTCGGGTATTGGCCCCACTCATTAAGGCCACAAGGCGGGTTAGTTAGGTCAGGTCACAAGGTGGGTTCCAACAAACCATCCGAGCATTGGTCTCATTCCCTAAGGCCATAAGATAGGTTCCACCAGGCCAAGTCACAAGGTGGGTTCTGCCAGATCGTCGGGGAATTATTCCCATTCACTAAGGCTGCAAAGCGGGTTCCATTAGGTCAGGTCACAAGGCAGGTTTCGCTAGACTATTCGGGCATTGGTCCCACTCACTAAGGCCACAAGGCAGATTTCGCCAGGCTAGATCACAAGGTGGATTCCACTAGGCTAGATCACAAGGTAAGTTTTGCTAAACCATCCAGGTGTTGGTCCCACTGAATGAAACACAAGACAGGCCTCGCCAGGCCAGATCATAAGGCGAGTTCTACTAGACCATCTGGGCATTGGTCCCACTCACCAAAAGTGATCATAAGATGCCACAAGATGGGTCTTGCCAGGTGTTAATCCCCAATTAAAAAATCTTAAGGTGTGGCCAAGGTCACAGGATGAGTAAAAACTAGGCTAAAAAAATGGGCGAAGGTCCCACTAATCGAGACCTTTGTGTCAGGCCATGAAGCAAGTTTTTCCATGACTAAATTACTAGGTAATAGCCCCCTATAGACTTTTTGAGACATTCGAGACCTAAGCCACAAGATGGGTGTCCAACGGGTGAGTACTAGCCTCAAAGATTATAAGAAATCCTATAGGATATTTCAGACACGAGGCAGGCAATATATCCGAGTGTTAATCCATTGTTCAAAGGTTTACAAGCTATTTATTACTACTATAATGGACGGGTGTTAACGCTTAGCAATTCTTTAAAAGAAATCCATTTAAGTCTTGAAAGAGGACTGAGAATGAGCACATGGCATACAAACACTTAGTGAAAATAAAGATAGGATATGAGAAAATATTTTCATTAAAGTCTTAAAAAGATTACATGGGAGGAGGAATATTTTTAGGTTCCTCCACCCGACTCTCTATTACATCATAATTTTCCACATATATTACATTAACTTTAGAGACCCGGTCATTGGGGTTGTCCTCAGCTCGTCCCTCCCCCTCTTCAATCTCATCTCCCTCCTCCTCAAGGAAGATGTCGTCTATCCAAGAGAAATCTTCGAAAGGAAACCATTTCACTAGCTCCTTCTTTACCAAGTCTTAGGCTCGAATGAACATCTCCTCACCTTGGACCACCATTTTCGGCAACTCTGCCTCAAGCTCAGTGATCTTGGTAGAGGCGACCCAAGACTCCTCAGCTTGAGCCTATAGCTCCAGGACTTGGGAATGCAACAAGGTCACCTGACTCTAGACGGTCTTAGCCCAATTTTCAAGAGCCAGATTAGAAGCATTAGCTTCATGATCAGTCCAAATTTAGACCATTTTATCATGATGTTATTAATGTTAAATTATACTTTTTCTGCCTAATTTTGTGATATTTGTAACGACCCGAAAATCGGACCGCTACCGGCGCTAGGATCCGGGTCGACTTAAGGCCGCCGGGACCCGTAGCAAGCCTGACATAAAACCTGTAAACCTGTATAATCCCATACATGATCAACAATATGCATAAAAATTTAAAACTTTTCTTTCCTTTGAACATCAACCAAACTCAACCTGTGCATAACATTAACATAACTTTGATCCCTCTGTGGGACCTCATCTGTGCCCTCAATGGGTAACATACATCTGTTGAGTTGGTTTGCATAAACATTAACAATATCTCTAAGATCATGCATAAAAGGGATACAACAATCTATGGTCAAGCACATACTAACATCCATAAAACTCGTTACATAATTACATTGTACTTTTACATTACAATTTGATCATGTCCATTGCTAGCTATTACATAAGCATGACTTCTTTATTCTATCCGGACTCCCGCACTATATCCTGTACCTGTAAGCCTGGGGGAAAAGGGAGAGGGGTGAGCTAAAAGCCCAGTGAGTAGAGCTAGTAAAACACATTAACACTATGCTCAAATGGAATGCATCATAACACAAACAATTCACATAAGGGTTGGGTGAACTCGTCACCAATTAGTCCAAGTTAACTCTGTGCCAGGCCTGTAGAATGGGGTCCTGGTCTTTCCTGTCAGAACATACATTACTTACCATTATCCCAGGGCCTCCTCTGGCTCCTGGTCTTCAAGTCCCATAACCGTACCTTACTCTGTGCCAGGCCTGTAGACTGGGGCCTGGACTTGCTTACTCTGTGCCAGGCCTGTAGCATGGGGCCTGGTCTTCCTGTCTTGGACTAATTGGGTCATCCAACATTCACCCACAACAACAACAATTTATGCAATACGGCATATTCGTGAAACTAATGCAATCATCCTATTACATAATCATGATGCATGAAACATGGTAAAACATTTAATTTAAAAGATTTGGTTTTAGTTCCACTCACCTCTGGCTGACTCTGACAACACCGTAGCTGAACTCACTGCTGGGGTCCGCGGTTCCTCGGGTCCGAACCTACACAGGTGGACTCAAATGAGGGACCAAAAATACCTGAACATAACTATAAACTACTCCCCAAAAACCCCCTAAAACATCCTGAAAACATCACAGAAAATATGCATGAAATGGCTGAACAGGGCACTTTCGGCGGCACCTTCGGCGGCCGAAAGTCCTGGACAGAGACGAAACTCAGGCAGGTTCGGCGGCACCTTCGGCGGCCGAAAGTCCCAGACAGAGACGAAAGTCTCTTTTCGGGGGCAACTTCGGCAGCCGAAAGGCCTGCCTCCCCAGCCATGTTCGGCGGCCGAAAGTACCTTCGGCTGCCGAACCTGGTTTCTGCCAAAGGGCAGAAACTTGGCTCCCTTAGCACATTTCGCCTCCAAACCTTCCAAACATGCATATTTTTCAACCAAAGCATGCATACAAGTTCCTAGGGGCCTCAAACAAACATATACCCCATCTACAACACTTCAAACATACTCAAACAACACACATTGTTCAAAACATCAATATATACCCATAACTCAACATATACCCTAGCATGCATTTCTACCCTTAGATCTTGCATAAAACTCATTTAGAACACATAATAAGGGTGGATCCGAGCTTACCTCTTGAAGAAATGAGAGGGAAGACGATCCTAGCTTGGAGATGAAGAGATTGAGCTCCTTGAACCTCCAAGCACCCAAAACTTGCTCTTTGCTCACAAATCTTCAAAATAGAAGTTAAAACTCGTGAAAACCATGAAAGATCTAGGGAAAACACTCAAGATTGAGGGAGGAGCGACGGAGACTCACCTTGGCCGACAATGGGAGAGAAAAAGTTCGCCCGTGCGGACCAAAGGGACCCTTTTATATGTGGCTGGCCAGGCCACGTTCGGGGGCCGAATGTGCCTCCGCATCCATGCAAATGTTCGGCGGCCGAACATGAGGTTCGGCGGCCGAACCTTGACTTCCCTCACTCATGCTTTCGGGGGCCTAACGTGCCTCCAAAACGCATGCATGTTCGGCGGCCGAACCTGACTTTCGGCGGCCGAACCTGGGTTTTCCTCCAAAGCTATTTTCATGTAAAAACTCATTTAATTCACACTTAAAATCATTTAAGACATAAAAACATTTCATAAAAACATGACTCTACCCTTCTAGAGGTCTCCGACATCCGAGATTCCACCGGACGGTAGGAATTCCGATACCGGAGTCTAGCCGGGTATTACAATATTGATCTTATTTTGCAGAAAATGGTGTAAAGAGGTAATTTGGAGAAAACGCCCTTAAAACTACCTAAAATGGAATAAAGGAGAGCAAGCATGTCAAGTTGCATCTGAAGAGGAGATAAACAAGGAAAGTAGTTTGAAATTCAAATTTCAAATCTCCAAGAGCATTCAAATTCAAGATTCAGCTTAATAAGGAAAGTGCTAAATAAGGAAAGTGCCAAATAAGGAAAGTTGCAAACAAGAAAAGTGCAGAGCAATTTGAAATTCAAATCTTCAAGAATCCCTTTCCTTATTGAAGAAGCCAAATCTATAGAAGGTGCACATTCAAATTCAGCTTGTCAAGGAAGCCAAAGAAGACACACATGCCACCTCAAGTCTTGCACATTCAAAATTTAAAATTCAAAGAGAGGCTCCACCTCATCAATGCACACATAGGCGGCAAGGGAAAGACTTGGGTAGCAAGGAGATCAACTTGAAGACCTAGGGCAGCACATAAACTCTATAAAAAGCCACCTTAAGGAGCCGACCACCTCTTCTGCACTCTTCCTCTCTTCTCTTCAATCCGACGCAAGGACTCCACCTTCTCCAAGCTTCGGCTCTTCTCTCCTTCTACCTTTCTTCTTTATTTTTGGTTTTGTTTCAGCCATGAGTGGCTGAAACCTTTATTTCTAGTTGAAGATTAGGTGATACTTTAGTTATTTTATGGATTGGGAGATCTGAACATACATTGTTTAACTTTTGTTTATTCAATATTCATGCAATTTCATGCTTGATTCCATTATTGCTTTGTTATTTTGATCAATGTGGCCAATTGATTCTTGATTGCAAGGTGATATATTGTTAGTTTGAATAGTTTTAAGTCCGTAATTGCTTGGATTGTTCAAACACAAGAACACTTGGTGTAAAAACTAAGGAAATTATATGATCTAGCGATATCTCCATGCGTTTGGATAGCTAGAATTAGATCTCTCTATTTCTTAATGCAATTGACAATTGTTTTGATGCCTAAGGCCCAAGGACGTTTGTTGGCAACTTGTTGATTAGTGATTGGTTAGAGGACGTTCCCTAATTAATTTATGCTTAAGGAGAGACATGGTGGTGAGAAGCGTTTTCCATCTCCATAACTAATTTATTGAATCAAACAAAAGAACCTAAGTATCAATGATCAATTCCAACAACTGAAGTGGATCCAATTCTTTAACTAGACCTTTCTTATTATTGATTTCTCTTTACTTTTATTATTCATTTTATTTTGTTGCTTTCATCATTAGCATAACTGAATCAATCTCAAAACCCCCCTTTTTAATTTACTTTCAGTTCTCTTGCTTTCAGTTTATTTCTTTGGTCTTGATAAGAAAGATAAGTATCAATTCCCTGTGGATTCGATCCTTTCACCACTATCTGCAGTAGTAATATTGTTAATAACTGAAAAGGTTATTTTTGACCGGTTTCGATAACCGCATAGTAAAAAATTGGCACCGTTGCCGGGGAGTTAATTTAACTGATTTATTTTTCTTTCATGATCAGATCTGGACACAAGGAAACTCTGCCTTACGATTCAGAAATTGAGCGCACCATCAGGAGACTTGGGAAACAAGCATCTCGACTCTGGGAGACAACTGAAGCCGACCTCGCGCCCAAGGAGCACACCATCGCAGATCAACCTTCTGAAGCCTCTGAGTCGCACCAACCAGCCGCAGAAATGGCTGAAAACCAAGCACAACCTGCTGCCCCTGTTGAACCTGCTGTCCATGATGGATTAATACCAGAAAATCCAGCCATGAGGCCACTAGTGCCAAGAGAAAGAACACTGAGGGAGTTGGCAGTCCTTATAGGTGACCAAGCACCTCTATGCATTACCTATCCACCTCTGACAGTTCCATTTGAGCTCAAAACATGTTTGATTCATCTTCTACCTAAGTTTAGAGGTTTAGAGAATGAAAATCCACACAAGCACTTAAAAGAATTCCAAATTATATGTTCATCCATGAGGCCGCAAGGCATATCTGAAGAGCATGTTAAATTAAGAGCTTTTCCTTTTTCACTTGATGATTATGCTAAGGATTGGTTATTTTACTTACCACCCGGTTCCATAACTTCTTGGGATGGTATGGTTAGTGCCTTCTTGAATAAATATTTCCCAGCTTCTAAAGCTATAGGCATAAGAAGAGAGATTAGTAGCATTAAACAGAAACCAACTGAGGATTTGTATGACTATTGGAAAAGGTTTAAAAGATTGTGTACAAGTTGCCCTCAACATGACATTTCAGATAAATCACTCATAGAGTTCTTCTATGGAGGTTTGCTACCTTCCGAAAGAAAGTTCATTGATGTAGCATGTGGAGGTTCCATCCAGGATAGCACACCTCGAGCAATCAGAGACTTGATCTCAACACTTGCAGCAGCCTCAAGACAATATGGAGATGAAAAGCAACTGCAAAGAGGTTAGTTCAGAAATTTGAGCAGTGAGAGCAGATGTACTTACCAGCAGATTTCTATGTGATTGACATGAAGGAAGACAACAACAACACTACTTCAGACATCTTACTTGGACGACCTTTCCTGAGCATAGCGAACCAAGATAGATGTGCATGATGGCACTCTTACCATGGAATTTGAAGGGGAAGTTATAAAGTTTAATGTTTATGATTCTATGAAATATCCCTATGACATGTCCCCTGTTTATGGTCTTGATATCATTGATTGCTTGAGTCAGGAAGTTTTTGATATGGATAAGTAATAAAGTTTAATGTTTATGATTCTATGAAATATCCTTATGACATGTCCCCTGTTTATGGTCTTGATATCATTGATTGCTTGAGTCAGGAAGTTTTTGATATGGATCAAAATGATAAACTGAATAATGATCTTTGCAGGGAAGAAAGCCGGAAAGAGCCAAAACTGAAAGAAATTATCTACTGCATCCAACAAATGGACTGCAATCTTGCGCAGAAAGAGGGAAGTCCAGTCGCACATCCTTAGCTAGGATTGCAAATCACTCCCTCAAGCCTTCCCATGCAGACAGGTCTTGCGTAGAAAGAGGAAGCTGAAACCAGTTCAGCCAGACACCCCACTCAAACAGACACTTGTCCTCCCAAACAACAGAATACAAGTTAGAAAATTTCAGAACCAGATCTGAAGCCTCTTCCAGACCACTTGAAATATATGTACTTGGGAGCTGAAAAGACACTTTCAATGATAATGTCAAATCAATTAAGCCAACAAGAGGAAGAAAACCTCCTGGAAGTACTGAGGAAACACAAGAGAGCCATAGGATGGACCATAGATGACATAAAAGGCATCTCCCCCACCACATGCATGCATAGAATACACATGGAAGAGGAGTGCAAGCCCGTCCGAGATGCTCAAAGAAGGCTGAATCTACCTATGATGGAAGTAGTGAAAAAAGAGATAATCAAGCTTCTGGACGTAGGGATCATCTACCCAATCTCTGATAGCAAATGGATAAGTCTTGTGCATGTAGTCCCAAAGAAAACTAGGATCACCATTGTACCAAATACTGAAGGAGAACTTGTTCTGACTAGAGTTCAGAATGGGTGGAGAGTATGCATGGACTATAGGAAGCTAAATGCAGCAACCAGAAAAGATCACTTCCCCTTGCCTTTCATTGATAAGATGCTAGAGAGGCTTATAGGTAAGTCCCACTATTGTTGTCTTGATGGTTTTTCAGGTTTTTATCAGATTCCAGTAGCTCCAGAAGACTTAGAGAAGACCATCTTCACTTGTCCTTTTGGCACTTTTGCATTCAGAAGAATGCCATTTGGACTATACAATGCTCCTGCCACATTCCAACGCAGTATGATGAGCATATTTTCAGATTATGTGGAGAACATCATTGAAGTCTTCATGGATGACTTCACAGTGTACGGTAACTCTTTTGAAGAATGCCTTGCCAATCTGGAAAAGATCCTACAGAGATGCCTTAAATCAAATCTTGTACTCAATTATGAGAGATGCCACTTCATGGTTAACCAAGGTATGGTCTTAGGACATGTTGTTTCAGCTAAAGGAATTGAAGAGGACAAAGCCAAGATAGACACCATCAAAAATCTGCCTTATCCCACAAATATTAGAGAGATCCGCTCTTTCCTTGGCCATGCAGGATTCTATAGAAGATTCATAAAAGATTTCTCCAAAATCACACAGCCATTATACAGATTGCTCCAGCAAGATATAATATTTGATTTTGATGCAGGTTGTAAGACAGCATTTGATCTGATAAAGGAATTACTTGTGACTGCCCCAATCATTCAGGCACCTGACTGGAACTTGCCCTTTGAAATCATGTGTGATGCAAGCAACTATGCTATGGGGGCAGTCTTAGGGCAATGTGTGGGGAACTCACCTAACGTGATTCACTATGCATCTCGCACATTGGATGCTGCCCAAAACAACTACTTAACAACAGAAAAGGAGCTCTTGGCTGTTGTATTTGCCTTAGAGAAATTCAGACAATACCTCATAGGGACTAAAGTCATCATCTATTCTAACCATGCAGCCTTGCGATATCTGATCAAGAAAAAAGAGACAAAACCGAGACTTATTCGGTGGATTATGCTATTACAAGAATTCGATCTGGAGATAAGGGACAAGAAAGGGAAAGAGAATCTAGTGGCCGACCACCTAAGTCAGCTTACCTCCAGTTCTGCGTCATGTCCAGTCAAGAAAGACTTCCCATACGAACATCTATTCATCTCTTAGTCTGCTTAGTTGATCGCACCTCACAACCACACCAGGGGAGTACTCAGTTTCCTTTGAACTTTAAATTTTTTAATACATTGAGGACAATGCATGAATTAGGTGTTGGGGGTGCATATCTCTGAATTTATTTTTAGTCATTTTTTTGCTTTCAGTTTTAGTTTGAATAGCCACAGTTTGAATTTTTTATTATTTTTGTTTTCAATGCACACACATGTAGCCACAGTTTTTTCTTTTCTTTCTGTTTTGGATTGCTTTACTTAAACTCATAGACTATGTTGGATGAGTTTTCATTCCATTACCCCATTGATGTGATGACTCTTTAAACCTATGTTGAATCAATTGCAGTGAGTTGTATTCATATTTGAGAATTTCCTTTTGAATTGAATATTTGAGCTTGCCATGGTGAAAAATATATATTGCCCATTAGAGAGAATAAATTAAAAGATGTGTGAATGAACTTAACATGACTTATTTTAGCAATTGGTGTTGATTTTCCCAATTCATTAAGATAAGAAATTCGGCAAAGGCTTAGACTTCATGAGCACAAATTGAAAACTGTTTCAATGGTTGAAAGACTATGAACAGAGCTAGTAACCACTTGGACAGGTGACTAACTGAGTAACTGGGAGTGGGTATCACCAATATGTACTTTCACGTCAAAAGGTTAGTGACTTTTTCAAGCAAGATTAAAGTACAAAAGGCTGAATAAGTGCTTCAAGGTAAGGGCAAATCACTCTGAAAGCTAGAAAGAGTCTTAACTGAACAAGAACATATGCATGTGTAATCTCTCCCTTGAGTAAAACAAATACTAGCCATGGTAGGTGAAGGGAGACAAGGAAAAAAGGTGAGTAACCTTGGTGCATACATTCTTCACTATAATGCTTCAAAATAGGTATCTAGAGTAAGAGCTTAAGTGAAAATAAAGGATCAAGTAGCAAAGACAGCTTGTTTGACTAAGTTTATTTGCTTGAGGACAAACAAAAGGCTAGGTGTGGGGGTATTTGATCAGTCCAAATTTAGACCAATTTATCATGATGTTATTAATGTTAATTTACACTTTTTCTGTCTAATTTTGTGATATTGATCTTATTTTGCAGAAAATGGTGTGAAGAGATAATTTGGAGAAAATGCCCTTAAAACTGCCTAAAATGGAACAAAGGAGAGCAAGCATGCCAAGTTGCATCTGAAGAGGAGATAAACAAGGAAAGTAGTTTGAAATTCAAATTTCAAATCTCCAAGAGCATTCAAATTCAAGATTCAGCTTAATAAGGAAAGTGCTAAATAAGGAAAGTGCTAAATAAGGAAAGTGCCAAATAAGGAAAGTTGCAAACAAGGAAAGTGCAGAGCAATTTGAAACTCAAATCTTCAAGAATCCCTTTTCTTATTGAAGAAGCCAAATCTATAGAAGGTGCACATTCAAATTTGAAATTCAAATTCAGCTTGTCAAGGAAGCCAAAGAAGACACACATGCCATCTCAAGTCTTGCACATTCAAAATTCAAATTTCAAAATTCAAAGAGAGGCTCCACCTCATCAAGTGGCAAGGGAAAGACTTGGGCAGTAATTTAAAGACCTAGGACAGCACATAAACTCTATAAAAAGTCACCTTAAGGAGCCGACCACCTCTTCTTCACTCTTCCTCTCTTCTCTTCAATCCGGCGCAAGGACTCCACCTTCTCCAAGCTTCAGCTCTTCTCTCCTTCTACCTTTCTTCTTTATTTTTGGTTTTATTTCAGCCATGAGTAGTTGAAACCTTTATTTCTAGTTGAAGATTAGGTGATACTTTAGTTGTTTTATGGATTGGGAGATCTAAACATATATTGTTTAACTTTTGTTTATTCAATATTCATGCAATTTCATGCTTGATTCCATTATTGCTTTGTTATTTTGATCAATGTGGCCAGTTGATTCTTGATTACAAGGTGATATATTGTTAGTTTGAATAGTTTTAAGTCCGTAATTACTTGGATTATTCAAACACAAGAACACTTTGTGTAAAAACTAAGGAAATTATATGATCTAGCGATATATCCATGCGTTTGGGTAGCTAGAATTAGATCTCTCTATTTCTTAATGCAATTGACAGTTGTTTTGATGCCTAAGGCCCAAGGACGTTTCTTGGCAACTTGTTGATTAGTGATTGGTTAGAGGACGTTCCCTAATTAATTTATGCTTAAGGAGAGACATAGTGGTGAGAAGCGTTTTCCATCTCCATAACTAATTTATTGAATCAAACAAAAGAACCTAATTATCAATGATCAATTCCAACAACTGAAGTGGATCCAATTCTTCAACTAGACCTTTCTTATTATTGATTTCTCTTTACTTTTATTATTCGCTTTATTTTGTTGCTTTCATCATTAGCATAACTGAATCAATCTCAAAACCCCCCTTTTTAATTTACTTTCAATTCTCTTGCTTTCAATTTATTTCCTTGGTCTTGATAAGAAAGATACGTAAGTATCAAATCCCTGTGGATTCGATCCTTTCACCACTATCTGCAGTAGTAATATTGTTGATAATTGAAAAGGTTAGTTTTGACCGGTTCGACAATCGCACAATCACTTCATTCAGTTCAGCCTGGAGCTTATTCGCTGTCTCCAGGGTATCCTTCATGGTATCCTCCACTTCATTGACCTGAGCCTTCAACCTTGAGCATTCCTCGGCCAAGAGCCTTTTACCCGTCTCTTGTGTGCCAAACTCTCGCCTCAAGGATTTGTGGTGCTCCTTGGCCATGTAGGCGTAGATAGCACTCTCCAGAGCAGAGTGCATGATATTGTCGAAAAGCTCATCGGTGTCGAGCTCGTTCAGCTAGCAGCGATATGAGGGCCTTAGGGAACTTTTGATTAACAGGACGCCCATAGTAGGATCATCAAGGAGTAAGGGCGCCCAGTTTAGTGCCAAGGCTAGTCACTGGATACTCGGAGTCCATGAAGATTGTACCCCAAATGCTCATAGGAGTAGGTTCAGAAGGAGTGGGGACAACAACAGGAAGCTCAAAAACGGGGACAAAGTAGAGGCACCCAGGGCAGAAGACTCAGGCTGTAAGTGGGCCGACTCTTCTGCCGTAGGTTGGGTCAGAGGAGGAGAAAGCATGATCATTTCTTCTGCAGAGTGAGCATACATAGCAGAGGGACCGATAGCCTCGGGAACAGCCTTGCCTTTTTGGGCGGCACGCACTACTTTAGCAAATTTGCTCCTAGACCCAGGCATATCTGCAAAAAAGAGAAAAATAAGTAAGCAACACAGTTTAAAACTTAAAAAAGACAGAAAGAGAAGTACCCTAATCTCTTGCAAAGGAAGTGCCTTCCCCAAGGCTGAGGAGGCTAGGCGGGTGAGGACCCCAAGTCTGGCTCACGTGAAGATGACTCCGTCAGGACAAAATGATGTTTCTCACCGCCTGAGTAATATCAATTTTTTTTAGAGACTTAGCCATTATCAAAAGAGAGGCTAAGGCTCATCCTTCTTTCTCCTTATTGGAATTCCATCCTTCCTTAGTTTCGCCCAAAAGTGTCAACTTGTTTAAAGGCACCCAAAACTCCCAAACGTCCGGTGATGGAAGACAAAAAACTTTTTATTCCATCGCTTCAAGGAGAAAGGTATCCGGTCGAACATGGTTAGATGTTTTTCCCCGCTAAAATACCAAAATTCTTTATTTTTATGGGTATCCAACTAGTACAACTAGGAAAAGAGTGCTACACTCGGTTCAATGTGGTTATTAAGGCAAACAAATCGGAAAGCCACCAGGATTCTCTAGCTATTAGGATGAAATTGAAAGACCATAATAATGTCTTCCGTAGGCATCAAGTCATTCACATAAATACGGGGAGAAGGGGAAAAGATATGAAAGATCTCTCGAGGTATTTGGTATGTATCATAAAGGCATTCTACATCTTGCTCTGATAGTGTAGAGGGAATGTCACTAATAAAATTATCCTCGCTTTCTAGAGCCTCCCTCAATAGAACGATGGGGCCGGGGCGTGGATGGGACTGTTATAGGAGGAGCTTGAAGTAGAAACGTCATTAGAGGTAAGAGAAGAGGAAGTATTCCTTTTCATCTTGAAGAGAAAAGAGAAAACAGAAATTGCCATAGGAAGTATAAACAGAAAAGAAGATGCAACTGAGTCTTTTTGAAAGCAAAAGATCACAGGTGAAAGCAAAAGAGATATTAGGGAAAGAAGAATAGTTCTTATAAGACGATTTTGACGGAAGACTTTGAATGCAGCATGATAAGCAGGGCAGTCATCATTAAGGGGCTAGATTGGTGAAATGGCGTGAACAGCAGAAAACTAATCTCAGTAGGCCATGTGCCCCAAATCTCGATGAAAACTATCTCTTTTGAATATGAAGAATTGAAGACTAGTGGGGGACTTTTGATATTGTATAACAATTGCTTAAAATAAACCATGAGCTGGCATCACAAGACAGGATCATGTGGCAAGGATCTGATAAGTAGGAAATACGGTCCTGCTCTAGGAAAGAAAGACTCGGACATTTTAACATTTAGTTCATCATCAAGACTCACCCTTCTCTCTATAGGGTGAGTCTCAGCACGAAGTTACCGTTATCAGGTAAAATTCAGCGTATCCCCATTACGTGTGTAATCGGTGGGTTACCAACCTGTTAGCCAATGAAATCCCTTAGCAAGCAGCCGACCATATCTATAAGCCGACCATATCTGTAAGGAAACCTAGAGATTACTGCAACCCAAAACTATGCAGCGGAAAAAAAATCTCTGTTTTTCCTTTTAGGATCCGAGTGCTTCGTTTAATTCAAAAGGAAGGATAAGAGACTAACCTTTTAGACTTGACGAAAATAGACTGTTCCAGACTGATGGTGCTGCTTCTGAAACGAACACCCTCAATGGTATCCAGACGAAAGTGTTAGCTCTCTCAACGGATGGATTAGTTATGTGCTCCTCAATCTGCAACCCAGAAAAATGATCACTAAAAAAACCTTCCTCCCCAATTGAAAGAAGGTCTTTTATGTCCACTCGATTTTTCAGTCTTCTTCATTTTTCCACACTTCTTTTTGAAAAAGAGTTGTGTTCATAACCAACTATCACAATCTTGCAGATACTCATATATCTATGTGATAAGTCCTTTTAAAAAAATATAATTTTTTTTATTTATAACAATTACAGATAGACTGCAGATATTTAAATGTTATTATCTTATAATAACAAATAATTAATATTAATAATAATATATTTATTATTATTAATTATACTAACGGACTCTTAGCCCATTAATATGATATAACACATCAACGACGTTCTTTTGTGTATGACCCAATAGGCTCACATTAATTGGTAATAGGTCTAGTCTCACAAGGCCCATAAATCATAAGCGGCCTCTAACAAAACATTATGACTATCCAATTAATATGAGAATCGGTAGTCTGATAAAGTTTAATAAACACAACATGTATTAATCTCTTTGTCACACGATATCTAGTTTGAACATAAGTCATGGTCAATGTCAAATTTATAATGTTCAAACTTATAATTTCTCGATCTCTAACTAGACTGATAAAACCAAATGATATTGATCACATTATTAATTCATTTGAGCACGGTCATGCATTTCTCAATCTCACTTATCGAGGGGTCCAGAAGATATCTCTTTCAAAGAAAGGGACAAATTCTATTTTGATTATTCAATATCTTCTACATAATTTCTATTATGCTCAATCATAACTTTTATAATTATTCGATTAAAACCAATGTTTGGTTATGTCAAAACATAATAGTTCTTATGTTGAAAACTATGACAATCTCAAGTTAAAGGATTAAAACATAATTATCTTGAGATTTATTTATGAGAATAACCCATATAGTAATCTCAATGTGGGTCCATCAAATATTTTGTTCTCTGACAAGTATCTATGATTATTGTATTATATCAACATACACATAATCATCTCATGATTATCAATCAATAATTATATTAGTCATATTTTATTATTATCATCATAATAATAAGTAACCAGGAATGTTAATCATTATTATGTAACATGCAAACAAATAATAATGATACAAAACTTCTTTTATTAATAAACAAAATGACATACGAAAAAGTTCAAGATAATAGCTTAGGGCAAATACACTAACAATATTATCGCCGGATCATAGAAAAATATTATAATTATCTCCATCTTCTTATAGTATAAAAGGAGAAGAATCACAGAAGAAAATATATGCTATTCTTGAACACTACTCAAGTTCTAAGTAATTTTATTGCATTCTCTCTATTATTCAGTATACTGACTTAAGCGTCAGGGTGACTGTCGTGAACACCCAATACCACCTCACCTTCTCTTCCTTACAGATCTAACCAATTACAGTTTAATTTTATTCCGGCCACATCATCAGTCTAATCCATGAAACATCACTATTGAATGTGTAAACGGTATATTTAATCATTGAATTAATAATTTTTAATTTTAATTTTAAAAATTAATTAAAATTACATTTAAATATAAATATTAACTCAATTTATTAAAATTTAAATATTTAGATGCATATAAATATTTAGATTTTTTTCTCCAGTTACCTTATTATTAAAGCAATCACTAGAGTGATTTTTTTGTGTTGGTATGGAAGAAAGTATTTATTTCAATTTATTTAAAAAAAAAAGATTTTAAATTAGTTAAAATTTCCCATTTCAAAAAAAAAAATAGTTAAAATTTCAAGGTGGGTGTGTGTTTATATATATTTTTTCGTGAGAGACAATGCATTGTATCATTAGAATGACATATACGTATAAATTTAAAACTTAAAAATTTTCATTTTCCATAAAAATTAAGCTTAAAATGAAAGCAATCTAGTCTCTTGACCTTCAAAAAGAGAAAAGTTGAGAATTCAATGGGAAGTCTCTCGTCAAGTCAAAATACTAAATAAAGTTTTTTTTTTAAAATAAAGGATTGTATTCATTATTATTATGATCGTTATTAGAGTGGAAGCGAGAAAAAGAATAATCGAGAGAATAAAAGTTTGAGAGAAAAAGGCTTTGAGAGATTGGTGTTGCGGCCGTTAAGCTCCTTTGTCTTTGGGTGTAGAGTTTTGCGGTCGTCGGCTTGAATAGTTTTGTTTGTCTTTTGTTGTTGAGTTTTGGTATTTCTTTGTTCGAATCGTTTTGGGTTTTGTTCTGGGTGATCATTTTCTTGTTGCTGTTGGCGAGGATATCGACCAGTGATTTGGAATCTGTTGATTCCGTTCGACTGCTCTATGACTATCCAAGACTGAAAGCATCATGGGCCAGTTGTCTTTTCGGTAGCTGTTAGCGATGACCCTTGCGCCTGTGGTGGAAGTTTCGCATCGACCCTTGGAGGGGTTTTTGGGTTTGCGATTCTATTGGTGGTTGCATCTCTGTTCATCCGCTTTGCTTACTCTTGGTTGCAATGAGTGAAGTTGGTTGTTGTGTTGTCGTTGGGTTTTGAATGGCTTTTTGTGGTTTGGAGCTCTATTTGGTAGTTGCTCTAGTTTTGTCGCCAGAACTGTTTAGCCGGGCAGTGGTACTGCGATTTCTTTTTCGATGATTGATTCTTTTCCAGTGATTTGGGTTTTTGAGCTTGGGTATCGGGTTGGGCTGTTGGACTTCAGCTTGTCTGCTTTTGAGATTTTGTTATTTTCTTAAGCCATCTTTTACTTCCATCTCTGTGAGACTCTGTATGTTGCCTGTTGGATTTTTAATGCAAATTTTTTTGCATGATAGGATTTGTTATCATATAATCTGTACGCTTAACCATTAATTAATTAACTATTCATAAATCTTATGTATATTATATAAATGTATTTTATAAAGAAATACAAACAACACATAAAATTTTCAATACTATAAACCTTCTATATGGTATCAGAGTCATAAAGGCTTTACAACAAATTCTTCTCTTTTCTTTTACGTTTTTCTCATCGTGTTTTTCCCTCTATTCGTAAAAGCAATGGCTAACACTGAGCAATCTCCAATGGCTAACACTGAGCAATCTCCAATGGCTAACACTGAACAATATCTTGTTTCAACCATTATCGGATTCACATCATATATTTTCAACACTGAGCAATCTCTTGTTTCAACCACTATCGGATCCACATCATCTATTCCCAATCTTCAGATTCCAAACGTCACTCAATTTCTCACCATTAAACTCACTTCGGCTAATTATTTGCTATGGCATGCACAAATCATGCCTCTTCTTCGTGGATACAGATCGACTTCTTATGTCGATGGTACTGTTACTGCATCAGATCAGTTTTTATCCACTGGTGAACTAAATTCCGCATTTATGGATTGGTTCTGTCACGATCAGATCGTTCGTATCTGGATCAATTATTCCGTTTCTAAATCTATTCTTTATCAGATCACTCATTGCGCCACTGCCAAGGATGCCTGGGACAAGCTTACTGTAATCTATTACGCCGGTGCTAAAACGCGGATTCAGCAGCTGCATAAACAACTCAAGCATCTGCAGCGAGGTAATGATTTGATTGTCAATTACATGCGCAAAGTGAAATCGTATTATGATCTTCTTTGTGCTTTAGAAGGATCTGTTACAGAGGAAAATCTTGTGTGCGATATTTTGGAAGGATTGGGTTCGGATTATTATCCTTTTACGCGTACTATAGAAGCATGAAATACTCATATTACTTTTGATGAGTTGTATGCATTACTACTCAATGAAGAATCCCAATTGAAGTTTGATTCTCTCACTCTTAATTCTACCGTTCCTACTACTGCTCACTATGCAAATTCTGGGCGAGGTAGTAGAGGGCGTGGCCGTGGTTACCGTGGGCGTGGTGGACAGTCATCATATTAAGGACGTGGTTCTAGGCAGTCTAATTATGCTTCTGGTCGTGACACTTCTACTTTAACATGTTTTAATTGCAATGGAACATGACATGTTTCAAGACAATGTCCCTCACCTCGCACCAATCCTCAAGCCAATGTAGCCAAAACTCAAACTGAACCTCTTCAGACTTGGACTGTGGACTCCAGTGCAAATTATCATCTAGCAGCTAATCATGAAACTATAGCTCATCCTATTCCTGTCAATGATGCCACCGTTCTCACAATTGCCGACGGTAAAACACTTCCTGTCTTATCTCATGGTTCTTCAATTACTTCTATTAATGGTCATTATTTTCGTTTGAATGATATTCTTTATTCACCTGCTATCACTATGCTTTTACCTCATAAAATAACACTTCAATTGAATTTTTTTCCTGACAAATATTTTGTGAAGGATATCCCCACAAAGCAGGTATTATACCAAGGCCCGAGTGACAATGGCCTTTATCTCTTTCCTCTGCAGCAAGTTCTGTCATTCTCTCCAAAAGCTTTCCCAGCAACGGTTTTATTATGACATGAGCGGCTAGGACATGCAAATTTTCGAATTGTTCTTGATGTTCTTAGATCTAATAATATTTCTTTTGTTTCTAGTAATAAATTTCATCATTGTCATGCTTGTAATGTGAGCAAATCACATAAATTACTGTTTGTTGATTCTCTTTATCGTGCTAAACAGCCTCTTGAACTCATTTGTTATGATGTTTGGGGTCATGCCCCTGTTGTTTCTGTTGATGGTTTTTGTTATTATGTGATTTTCTATTATCATTTTAGTAAGTATTGGTGATTATATTTTCTTAAACAAAAATCTGATGTTTTCTTTGTCTTTGTTCAATTTCGGTGTTTAGTGGAAAAATATTTTGGACTGTCTATAAAAAACTTTCAATCGGATTGGGGGGGAGAATTTCGGTCTTTGTCCAATTACTTGAAACAACATAGGATTTCACAAAAAGGTTTCTTGTCCTCACACTCCTGAACAAAATGGATGTGCAGAACGAAAGCATAGACATATTGTTAAGTTAGGTCGATCTCTATTACATCATGCTTCAGTTCCTTACAATTACTGGACCTATGCCTTCAATATTGCTACCTACACAATAAATAGATTGCCCTCTTTCTCCAATAACAAACACACTCCGTATGAACTTTTATTTCATGAGAAACCTACTTATGATGAATTGCATGTGTTTGGTTCATTGTGTTATCCTTGGTTGAAACCTTATTCATCTTACAAACTTGCTCCTAAGTCTTCTCATTGTATTTTTCTTGGCTATAGTAAACTTCATAAAGGGTATACTTGTCTTGAAATTTCTTCTGGTCGTGTTTTTATCTCACGCTATGTCTTGTTTTTTGAGCAGGAATTTCCTTTTAAGAAGTTGGATGATAATGGCACTACCTCAATGTAACGACCCGAAAACCGGACCGCTACCTGCGCTAGGGTTCAGATCGACTTAAGGCGCCGGAGCCCATAGCAAGCCTACTATACAGCCTGTGTACCTGATAAAATCCCATATATGATCACACAAGACAACATAAACATAAATATTTCATGAAACCAAGCTCAACCTGTACATGTATCAAAACTGAAAACATAAAATCCAATACTAGAGCCATCATCAAATGCTCTAGTATGGTAAACATTACATGCCTCAAACTTGGTTCAAACAAAACTCATAATTAAAACTTTTACATAAGGATCATGTTAACAGAGATTACAAGGATAACAACTAGGGCGAAGCACAATTCTAATCCATTATACAATACATGTCCACAACTATTCTATTACATTAAACTATACCAGCTACTATGTCGACTCCCCGAACTATCTTTGACCTTGCAAACCTGGGGTTAGGGGGAAGGGATAAGCTACAAGAGCTTAGTGAGCAGAACATAAAAACAGTTTGATAAACATATGCTCATATGAAATGTGTCACAACACAAACAATTCACATCAAGATGGACTTGTCACCAATAACCCTCTACATATCCCAATGTGCCCGGCCCTCGACGGAGTTCCTCAGAACTTTCGCTTAAACATAACATAACATATCCATAATGCTAGGGGAGTAGAATGGGCAGTCCTAGTATTTCCCTTACATAATGCCAGGGGCGTAGAATGGGCAGCCCTAGTCTTTCTGTATCATATTATATCATAACATCTCGAGAGCTAGTGGGTCATCCAATATCCATCCACATCAACAGTAAATCATGCAATGCATCATATTCGTGAGTTCTAATGCAAACACCCTAATACATAAACATGGCATTCGTGATGCGTGAACATGCTTAAAAAGTTTGATTACTTTAAAATAATAAATTAGTTTAGTTCTACTCACCTCTAGCTGACGTTCGCCTAACACTGATGCAGCTGACTCACTGAAGGCCTCTATTGTCTCCTAGGTCCGATCCTATATAGATGGACTCAAATGAGGGACCAAACATAACTATTACACGACTCTAAACAACTCTCTAAGAACCCCCTTAAACATACTAAAACATACATATAAAACAAGTAGAAGAAGGCTGGGCAGGGGACTTTCGGCGGCAGGTTCGGCGGCTGAAGGTCCCTCACAGATCTGAAAGTCAGGGACTTTCGGGGGCAGGTTCGGCGGCCTAAACCCCTTCACAGATCTGAAAGTCCATGCTTTTGGGGGCAGGTTAGGCAGCCAAAAGGCTACCTCCACAAGCAGGTTCGGCGGCCGAACCTGGGTTCTTCAGCAAGGCAGAACCCGATTCTGCCCTATGCATATAGCCATCCAACTTTCCAATCCTCACACCCATCAACTAAAAAACATGCATACTCACTCATCATGCATAAAGAACATAAAAGCTAGCCTAATCCCCAACAAGCAACAACAAAAACAACATAAGAGCAAACATTCATTAACTACCCAACTCAAACCCTAAAACTTTAGATCTAACGCTTTTATGCATTATTAACCCTTAACCCTTTCTTAAAACTTGATTAAAACATAGGAAAGGTAAAGATCTAGGCTTACCTTTTGGAGATCTAAAGGTGACAGCAACCCCAACGTGGAGATGAGGTAAAACGGTCACCGGAGGTCTCCAAGGTTTAAAAACTTGGATTCAATCTCAAATCTTCAAAAACGAGAGAAAACTCATGAATTTTCTGAAAGATTTGAAGGAAAAATAACAGGAGCATCAAAGGGGGGCAAGGACTCACCTCTTCCCGAACATGGAGAGAAAACTCTCTCATTTTCGGGCTGAAGGCCTCTTATAGGTGGCTGGAAAAACCACCTTCGGGGGGTCGAAAGGGGAGGTCCCGCGGCGGCACCACCTTCGGCAGCCGAACCTAGGGTTTTCCTTCTAAAACTATTTTCTTTCTTTTTAACTCAAACCCTTAAAATTTTCCAATTCATTTTATAAAAACCTTATTTTACCCTTCCTAAGGAGATTCTAGTTTCGAGATTCCGGGTTCCAACGGAGATTCCGTAGGAAGATTGGAATTTCGACGCCGGAGTCTAGCTGGGTATTACATTCTTCCCCTCTTAAGAACATTCGTCCTCGAACGTTCAACACAACAAACAAGCAAACATAAAAATGAAGAACACACATGAAAACATAAGACACTTACTTTAAAAGAGATAGGGGTATTGCTGGAGCATGGACTCTTGGGTCTCCCAGGTGCACTCTTCCATGTTATGGTGATTCCAAAGGACTTTTACCATTGTGATTTCCTTGTTCCTCAGCTTTCTGATTTGTGTGTTTATGATACGCACTGGCTGCTCAACATATGTGAGATCTCCTAGGATCTCTACATCAGGTTCATTCAGAACCTTGTCCGAATCTGAGACGAACTTTCGTAACATGGAAACATGAAAAACCGGATGGATTCTCTCTATAGAAGCAGGTAAATCTAACTTGTAAGATACATTCCCAATCTTTTGCAAAATTTTGAAGGGTCTGATGTACCTTGGAGCTAGTTTACCTTTCTTCCCAAAACGAATCACTCCCTTCGTAGAAGATACCTTAAGCAACACCATATCCCCCATCTGGAACACAACATGCTTTCTGCGGATGTCTGCATAGCTCTTTTTTCTGCTCACCGCTGTTCTGATCCTCTCTCTAATGATAGGCACTACTCTACTGGAGATCTCTACTAATTCTAGCCCTGCCAAGGCCCTTTCTCCTACTTCTTCCTAGCAGACGGGTGACTTGCACTTCCTTCCATATAGAGCTTCATAAAGAGCCATCCCAATGCTAGGATGATAACTGTTATGTTAGGCAAACTCCATCAATGGTAGATGTTGCCTCCAAGAACTGCCAAAGTCTAGCACATACATTCTTAACATATCTTCTATCGTTTGGATGGTCCTCTCTGACTGTCCGTCAGTCTGTGGATGGAAGGCAGTGCTAAAGTCCAACCTCGTGCCCATAGCATTTTGCAAACTCCGCCAAAACCTGGAGGTAAACTGGGGTCCCTTATCTGACACTATCGAAGCTGGAGCCCCGTGCAGCCTGACAATCTCTTCCACATATACCTGCGCCAATTTGTCCATAAAGTAACCACTCCTGACAGGAATAAAGTGAACAGATTTGGTCAATCTGTCCACTATTACCCATATAGAGTCTAATCTGTTGGATATTGCTAGTAATCCCACCACGAAATCCATCGCCATATTTTTCCATTTCCACTCTGGAATTGGTAGTGGTTTGAGCATCCTAGCTGGCTTCTGATGTTCCAGCTTCACCCTCTGACATGTTTCACAAGCGGACACAAACTACACCACTTCCCTCTTCATAGCTGGCCACCAATAAACTCTCTTCAGATCCTGATACATTTTGGTGGCCCTAGGGTGAACACTGTACCTCGCATTATGAGCCTCTCTCATAATGTCTCCCTTCAAGATTACATTATCTAGTACACACAATCTATTTCCGTAATGGAGGATCCCTTTGTTGTCGAATCTAAACTCACCATTCTTGCCTGTCTGAACAGTTCTCGCTATTTTCACCAACTCGGGGTCCTCATGCTGTTTCTGTGCCACTTGCTCCAGAAACACTGGTGTCACTCTCATCTGAGCTACTAGTGCACTTGTACCAGACAACTCTAGCTGTAAACCCTCATTAATGAGCCTATAAAATTCCCTCACCACCGGTCTTCTCTCTGCTGTAATATGGGATAAACTACCAAGTGATTTTCAGCTGAGAGCATCTGCCACTACATTTGCCTTACCTGGATGATACTGGATCTTGCAATCATAATCACTAAGTAGTTCTACCCATCTTCTCTGCCTCAAGTTCAACTCTTTCTGACTCAAGATGTATTGCAAACTCTTATGATCTGTAAAGATCTCACATTTTACCCCATACAGGTAATGCCTCCACATCTTGAGTGCAAAGATTACAGCTGCCATCTCTAAATCGTGTGTAGGGTAATTCAACTCGTGCTTCTTCAACTGTCTAGAAGCATAAGCAATTACCCTCTCATTCTGCATTAACACACAACCTAGTCCCACTCGGAATGTATCACAAAACACTGTGAAATCCTCATTACTTGTAGGCAGAGCTAACACCGGTGCTGATGTCAGTCTTCTCTTCAGCTCTTCAAAACTTTCCTCACACTGTTTTGACCAAACAAATCCCTGATTCTTTTTGGTCAACCTGGTTATAGGAGCAGCAATTTTTGAGAAATCCTGGACAAACCTCCTGTAGTAACCCGCCAAACCCAAAAAGCTCTTAATCTCTGTCACTGTAGTGGGTCTGGACCAGTTAGCTACAGCTTCTACTTTCTTAGGGTCCACCTCGATTTCCTTTTCTGACACTATATGCCCCAAGAAAGAGATACTCCTCAACCAAAACTCACATTTAGAGAACTTGGCATACAAGTCATGTTCTCTCAGAGTTTGTAACACAATCCTCAGATGATGGGCATGCTCCTCTGCATTTCTGGAATATACTAAGATATCGTTAATGAAAACAATAACAAAGTGATCTAGAAACTGGCTAAAAACTCTGTTCATGAGATCCATGAATGCTGCAGGGGCATTGGTTAACCCAAACGGCATCACTAGGAACTCATAATGCCCATATCTGGTCCTGAAAGCTGCCTTGGGTACATCTTCCTCTCTGACTCTCAGCTGATGATACCCGGATCTCAAATCTATCTTCGAAAAATAACCGGCTCCTGCTAGCTAGTCAAACAGATCATCGATCCTGAGTAACGGATATTTGTTCTTGGTAGTAACTTTGTTCAACTGACTGTAGTCGATACAAAGCCTTAGGGATCCATCCTTTTTTTTCACAAACAAAATCGGAGCACCCCAGGGTGAGGTACTAGGTCGGATGAAACCCTTATCTACCAATTCTTGTAATTGCTCTTTCAAGTCCTTTAACTCTACAGGTGTTAGTAAATCCAGAGATTAATGCAACCCAAACACGCAGCGAAAAAATTAAAAATCTCTGATTTTCTTCCCGGGATCTGTGTGCTTCATTTAATTCGAAAGGAAGGATAAGCTACTAACCTATTAGACTCGACTAGAAGATACAATCCCGGACTCAAGGTACTGCTTTTTCAACGAACACCCGCTATGGTATTCACATGAATGTCTCTTATCCTTCTGGAGTGCTAGCTCTCTCAAGATGGATATACTATGTACTCCCGATCTGCAACTCAAAACAAATTCTCAAAAACCGTTACTTTCATTTCGCAGAAGCAGTTTTTATACGTTTTTAGTCTTTTAGTTTTCCCACACTTCTTTTCGCAAAAGAGTTGTGTGCATAACCAACTATCACAATCTAACAGATACTCAAATATCTTATGTGATAGAGTTGTGTTCATAACCAATTATCACAATCTCGCAGATACTCAAATATCTTATGTGATAGAGTCCTTTATCTGTAACAGTTACGGATAGACTGCATATCTTTTTAAATATTATTATCTTATAATAATAAATAATTAATATTAATAATAATAACACTTTACTATTATTAATTATATTAATGGGCTTTGGGCTTTTAGCTCATTAATATGACATAGCACATTAATAACGTTCTTTTGTGTGTGACCCAATAGGCTCACATTAATTGGCAATAGGCCTAGTCCTACAAGGCCCATAAATTATAAGTGGCCTCTAACAAGACATTATGACTATCCAATTAATATGAAAATCGATAGTCCGATAAAGCCTAATAAATAGAACATGTTTTAATCCCTTTGTCACACGATATATAGTTTGAACATAAGTCATGGTCAATGTCAAACTTATAATGTTCAAACTTATAATGTTCAAACTTATGATTTCTCGATCTCTAAGTAGACTGATAAAATCAAATGATATTGATCACACTATCAATTCATTTGAGTACGGCCATGCATTTCTCAATCTCACTTATCGAGGGGCCCAGAAGATATCTCTCTCAAAGAGAGGGATAAATTATATCTTGATTGTTCAATATCCTCTACATAATTTCTATTATGCTCAATCATAACTTTTATGATTGTCCGATTAAAGACAATGTTTGGTTATGTCAAAATATAACAGTCCTTATGTTGGAAACTATAACAATCTCAAGTCAAAGGATTAAGACATAACTACTTTGAGATTCACTTATGACAATAACCCATGTAGTGATCTCAGTGCAGTTCCATCCAATACTTTATTCTCTAACAAGTATCTATGATTATTGAATTATATCAACATATGCATAATCATCTCATGATTATCAATAAATATCCATACTAGTTATATTTTATTATTCTCAACATAATAATAAGTAACCAGAGATGTTAATCATTATTATATAACATGCAAACAAATAATAATTATAGTAAAAATCTCTTTTATTAATAACCAAAACGACATACAACAAGGTCCAAGATAATGGCCTAGGGTAAATACACTAACAGCAGGTGCCATCTTGTAGGGAGGAATAGAGATGGGTCTGGTTCCGGGTATTACTTCAATTTCAAACTCTATTTCCCTAGCAGGTGGTAAACCTGGTAGCTCGTCTGGAAAAACATCAAGAAACTCTTTAACTACGGGCACTGAAGCTGGTTCCCTAACCTGACCATTTAACTCCCTGACATGTGCAAGAAACCCTTGACAACCCCTCCTAAGCAACCAATGAGCCTGCAGGGCAGATATCAAACCTTTAGGCATACCTACTTTGTCTCCTCTGAAGACGACCTCTGATCCATCCTGTTCTCTGAACCTAACTACCTTGTCTCTGCAGTCCAAGGTAGCACCATGAGTAGAGAGCCAATCCATCCCTAGAATGACGTCAAAATCAGTCAAATCTAGAATCACAAGGTCAGCTGGAAGGCACTTATCCTCAACAAAGACTGGACTGAACTGGCAAACTGACTCTGCCACAGATGGATCACACTTGGCCCACTGACCCAAAGAGGACACTCTAGCCCAGAAGCTATCAAACCCAAACAGTCTACGGCTCTCAGAGAAACAAAAGAATGAGAGGCACCATGGTCCATAAGAGCATACACATCAGAACACCCAATAGTGAGTTTACCTGACACGACCGTGTTTGATGTGTTGGCCTCCTGCTGTGTCATGGTGAAGATCTGTGCTGGAGCTGAAGGACCTTCCCCTTGGTAACCTACTAAAGAAGAGGTTATCCCTCTCCCTTTACCTCGCCCTCTGCCCTGAGATGTGGCCAAAGCTACTGGCTGAGCTACGCTGCCAGAAGCTGTCTGCTGGGACTGTACCATCATAGTTGCATTGGGATACTCACGTGCCATGTGCCCCTCCTTTCCGCATCTGAAATAAGCTATAGTCCCAAACCGACAAAGCCCTTTGTGCGGCTTACCGCATCTCACACATCCAAAGCTGCCCGAACTAGAGCTTGAACCACTACCCATTCCCAGACCGGACTTCAATCTGCTCCAGAACTTATTCTTCTCCGGCTTCTTTGTAACGACCCGAAAATCGGACCGCTACCGGCGCTAGGATCCAGATCGGCTTAAGGCCGCCGGGACCCGTAGCAAGCCTGACATATAACCTGTAAACCTGTATAATCCCATACGATCCACAACATACATAAAAATTAAAACTTTTCTTTACATGAACATCAACCAAACTCAACCTGTGCATAAACATTAACATAACCTTGATCCCTCTGTGGGATCTCATCTGTGCCCTCAATGGGTGACATATCATCTGTTGAGTTGGTTTACATAAACATCATATGAATCTCTAAGATCATGTATAAAAGGGATACAACAATCTATGGTCAAGCACACACTAACATCCATGAACCTCATTACATAACTATACTGTACTTTTACATTACAATCCGATCATGTCCATCGCTAGCTATTACATAAACATGACTTCTTTACTCTATCCGGACTCCCGCACTATACTGTACCTGCAAGCCTGAGGGTAAAGGGAGAGGGGTGAGCTAGAAGCCCAGTGAGTAGAGCTAGTAAAACACATTAACACTATGCTCAAATGTAATGCATCATAACACAAACAATTCACATAAGGGTTGGGTGAACTTGTCACCAATTAGTCCAAGCTAACATAGTGCCAGGCCGTAGCATGGGGTCCTGGTCTTCCTGTCATACATACATTACTTACCATTATTCCAGGGCCTCCTCTGGGCTCCTGGTCTTCGAGTCCACAATCGTGCCAGGCCGTAGAATGGGGTCCTGGTCTTTCATTTCCGTGCCAGGCCGTAGAATGGGGTCCTGGTCTTTCATTTCCGTGCCAGGCCGTAGAATGGGGTCCTGGTCTTTCATTTCCGTGCCAGGCCGTAGAATGGGGTCCTGGTCTTCCTGTCATGGACTAATTGGGTCATCCAACATTCACCCACATCAACAATAATTGATGCAATGCGGCATATTCGTGAAACTAATGCAATCATCCTATTGCATAATCATGATGCATGAAACATGATAAAACATTTAATTTAAAAGATTAAGTTTAGTTCCACTCACCTTTGGCTGACTCTGACAACACCGAAGCAGCTGAACTCACTGCTGGGGTCCTCGGTTCCTCGGGTCCGAACCTACACAGGTGGACTCAAATGAGGGACCAACATACTTGAACACAACTCTAAAATATTCCCCAAAAACCCCCTAAAACATCCTGAAAATATCACATAAAGATATGCATGAAATGGCTGAACAGGGCACTTTCGGCGGCACCTTCGGCGGCCGAAAGTCCCAGACAGAGACGAAAGTCTCTTTTCGGGGGCAACTTCGGCAGCCGAATGCTGCCTCCACAAAGGGGGTTCGGCGGCCGAAACTCCCTTCGGCGGCCGAACCTGGTTTCTGCCGGAAGGGCAGAAACTTGGTTCACATGAACCCCTTGCCACCCAAAACCTCAAATCATGCATAAATCTCAACCAAAACATGCATACAAGTTCCTAGGGGTCTCAAACAGTCATATACCCCAACTACAACACTTCAAACATATTCAAACAAGCCACATTGTTCAAAACATCAATATATACCCATAACTCAACATATACCCTAACATGCATTTCTACCCATAGATCTTGCATAAAACTTATTTAAAACACATAAGGAGCTTAAGATCGGCTCTTACCTCTTGAAGATCGAGAGGGAGACGATCTAAACTTGGAGATCCACGAAAATGAGCTCCTGAGTTTCCAAAGCTCCAAAACTTGGTTTAAATGCTCAAAACTTTCAATGCAAGCTTAAAACTCAACAAAAATGGTGGGGATTTGAAGGAAGAACACTAGATTTGCAAGAGGAAGGTCGGAAGCTCGCTGTGGCCGAAAATGGGAGAAAGCTCGCCCATTTCGGCTAAGTGCCCCATTTATAGTGGCTGGCCAGGCCACGTTCGGGGGCCGAATGTGCCTCCGCATCCATGCAATGTTCGGCGGCCGAACTTGACTTTCGGCAGCCGAACCTGAACTTCCCTAACTCATGCTTTCGGGGGCCTAACGTGCCTCCAAAACGCATGCATGTTCGGCGGCCGAACTTGACTTTCGGCGGCCGAACCTGGGTTTTCCTCCAAAGACTTTTCATGCAAGAACTCATCTAATTTCATACTTAAAACCATTAAAAACATGAAAACATTTTACAAAAACATGATTTTACCCTTCTAGAGGTCTCCGACATCCGGGATCCCACCGGACGGTAGGGATTCCGATACCGGAGTCTAGCCGGGTATTACATTCTTAGTGGATCTATTCCACTTTTTACTTCCTGTGGTGGCTGCACTCAAAGAGGAGAGATCAAATTTCCTTGTACTCAGGGTTTTGGATCCCGAGGACTGTGCCACCTATTGCTAAACTGTTCCCTAAATGATGGCACTAGCCTCCATTTTCCTGGCTGCATCCACAATAGTGTGGAAGCTCTCTCTCTTTGCTGCTAAAATCAAGGAGGAGTACCTAGAGTGGAGTCTTATGGTATACCTCCTAGCCTTCTTCTGGTCAGTGTCATAGGCCTGACCCATAAACTGAAGCAACTCCAGAAACTTGTCTGTATACTCATCCACGCTCATATCTTCAGTCTGTCTCAATTGCTCAAATTCTATCACCTTCAATTCCCTCGAACTGTCTAGAAAAGCCCACCCTGCAAACTCATTTGCAAACTATTCCCAAGATAGGCTATTCAGCTTCGGGTCCACATAGTTCTTGAACCATTCCTTTGCCTTCTTGCATTTTAAAGTGAACCCTGCCATCTGAATAGCTCTGCTGTCACTGGCCCCTAACTCATCAGCTATCATTTTCACCGTCTTGAGATACTCAAAGGGATCATCACCTGTTTTATACTTAGGAGCATCCAACTTCAGATAGTCCGTCATTTTCACCTTGCTCCCTGCTGATGGGTTAGGTTTGGGTGGTTGAGTTTCAAAAATTTCTGGTTCTGCTAGGGGAGGAGGTGGTGCAGCATTCTTTGGATTAGGGTTTGCTGGATTCTTGTAATAAAAAGGTGGAAGTGAAAAATATGGGGTAAGGTGGATATAGGGAGGATAGGGCATGTGTAAGGGGTACGGGTGGTAGCTAGAGAAATCCGATGGGCCTCCCATCGGATACCCGGGTCCCTGTGGGTAGAGTGGATACTGAGGTGGGTAAGCAAAATCCGAGGCCTGAGTGCCTCCTTCAGGATTTTCCATACCCTCTCCTTAAAAACTCACACCCAGACTTCCGTCTCTTCTTTGATCATCCTCCACTATTTTCCTAATATCCGCAGATATCCTTCCCAGATTTGTTCTCCTTCTGTTTACATCAAAAGACCTTCTAGGGTCCCTTGATGTTTCACCTCTATTAGTCCTACTCGACCATGCTCTTGACGGAGCAGTAGGAGGAAGGGCATCCATGCCCTCATTTTCAGGTGGAAATCCAGTCAATCGTGCAAATCGACGTGAGCCTCGCATCCTGTCTTCTAAAAAACAACATATATCACATAAACATTAGCATCATATGGTTCATGTGGACACACATAAACCCACATCATATAAATAACATGTCATCGATGCACATGCATACAATCATGGCATTACACATCTTCATACTTTCATCAAGACAGGACTCTACATCCTATCCTAGTGGACATGATTTTTCCTAATTGTGCTTGCCCTCTATAATATCTATGAGCTCGACGCTCTCTATGTTCGATCATATGAACCTAGAGCTCTGATACCACTCTGTAACAACCCGAAAATCGAACCGCTACCGGCGCGGTTGTCGAAGCCGGTCAAAAATAACCTTTCTGGTTATCAACAATCTTACAACTGTAGATAGTGATGAAAGGATCGAATCCACAGGAATTGAAAACTTACCCATCTTTCTTATCAAGACCAAGAGAACACACTGAAAGCAAAGAAACTGAAAGCAAAATAAAAATAAAGTGCAATAAAAGTAAAAAAGGGGTTTTGAGATTGATTGAATTGATCTAATGCTGAAAGTAATAAAAGAAAGTGAATAATAAAAATGAAAGAGATTTCAATAGTGAGAAAGATCTAGTTGAAGAATTGAATCCACTTCAGTTGTTGGGATTGATCATTGATACTTAGTTTTCCTTGATAGATTCAATAGATTAGTTATGGAGATGGAAGACGCTTCTCACCACCATGTCTCTCCTTAATCATAAACCAATTAGGGAACGTCCTCCAATTAATCACTAATCAACAAGTTGCCAAGGAACGTCTTTAAGCCTTAGGCATCAAAACAACTGTCAATTGCATTAAGAAATAGAGAGATCTAATCCTAGCTACCCAAACGCATGGTGATATCGCTAGATTATGCAACTTCCTTAGTTTTTACACCAAGTGTTCTTTTGTTTGAACAATCCAAGCAATTACGGACTCAAAATTATTCAAACTAACAATATATTACCTTGCAATCAAGAATCAAGTGGTCACATTGATCAAAATAACAAAGTAATAATGGAATCAAGCATGAAATTGCACAAATATTGAATAACCAAAAGATAAACAACTTATGTTCAGATCTCCCAATCCATAAAAGAACCAAAGTATCACCTAATCTTCAACTAGAACAAAAGGTTTCAGCCACTCATGGCTGAAACAAAACAAGAAAATAAAGAAAGGAAGAAGAAGAGATGGTGCCACTTGCAATCCTGTATGTGTGTCCAAGGGAGAGTAGAAAAAGCATGGGGAGGCTCCTTATGTGTCTTTTTATAGTTGAAAGTGTTGCCCTAGGTCCTTACTTGCTGTCCAAGTTGTTAAGTTTCTACCCATGCCGCCCATATCTTGCATTGATGAGGTGGAGCCTCTCTTTTGAGTTTTGAATTTTGAATGTGCAAGACTTGAGGTGGCATGTGTGACTTCTTTGGCTTCTTTGACAAGCTGAATTTGAATTTCAAATTTGAATGTGCATCTTCTAAAGATTTGGCTTTTTCAATAAGGAAAAGGATTCTTGAAGATCTTGAATTTCAAACTGCTCTGCAGACTGCACTTTCCTTATTTGGCACTTTCCTTATTTGGCACTTTCCTTATTTAGCACTTTCCTTAATGAGCTGAATCTTGAATTTGAATTTTGAATTCTCTTAAGGATTTAAAATTTGAATTTTAAATTACTTTCCTTATTTGGCTCTTTTCAAGTTGCACTTGGCATACTTGCTCTCCTTTGCTCCATTTTAGGCAGTTTTAGGGGCATTTTCACCAAATTGTCCATTTACTCCATTTTCTGCAGAATAATATCAAATCAAAAAATTAGGCAGAAAAAGTGTAAATTAACATCAATATCATCATGATAAAATGATCTAAATTATGCTCTATTAATAAGTTGTCTGCTACACAAAGCCGCCCAATGAGTGATCCCACGTTATATCGGAGTATAGTAGGTGGATTGCAATACTTGAGTTTAACCCGACCCGAGGTCTGTTATTCAGTTCACAAGGTTTCTCAGTTTCTTCATGCACCTACTGAGGATAATTGGTGTTCGGTTAAGCGTATATTGAGGTATCTCAAGCACATTGTTGGCCATGGTCTTTACATCTCCAAATCGGCAAACACAGATTTGAATATATATACTGATGTTGATTGGGCGAGTGACATTGATGATTGCAAGTCTACCACAGGTTATGCTATTTTCATGGGCATAAATCTCATATCTTGGAATTCTAAGAAACAACAAACAGTTGCTCGTTCGTCAACAGAGGTTGAATATCGAGCTATTGGTCTTGCTGTCACTGAATTAACTTGGATTCAGTCAATGTTGTGTGACATTACTTTCCATTCCACCAAAACTCTCAACTTGTGGTGTGATAATATTGGCGCAACATATCTTTCTATCAATCCTGTTTTTCATGCTCGGACGAAGCACTTGGAAGTCAATTTTCATTTCGTTCGTGATAAAGTGCAAAAGAATGAAGTCAAAGTGCAGTTTATTTGCTCTAAAGATCAATTATCCGACATTCTGACTAAACCATTATTCAAAATGTGACATCAAATTCTAATGCAACACTTAACAATTCGTCCTGTCCCTACAACGCACGAATTGAGAGGGCGTGATAAGACTTAGAGTTATGATAAAGTTTAGAATTATGATAAGGTGTACAGTTGGTTGAGATAATATTTGTTATCATATAATTTATATACTTAGTCACTAGCTAACTGTTGATAGACCTTATATATACTATATATATATATTCTATACAAAAATACAAACAACACATAGAATTCTCAACACCATAAACTTTCTATATATTTTAACCTAAATTTAAAAGTGTCAATCAAATAAATAAAAAACTTTAACCCTCGACTCTCATCTCGCTAGAGAGAGAATTCTCTTCCTCTCTTTTTAGCCTTTGAAGTGACAGACTCTGATTTTCTGCTGATTTATGATTATCCCTTACTCTTCACAAATAGGGGATTTCTCATTTTCTCTGTCCAGATATAGGTCACCCTCCTCCTTCGAGATAAGGCTGTATATACTTTGGTTATGGCCTGTTTTGTGCAGGTACTTGCTTCTCCAGTCAGAGTCCTTATGTTCACTTGCTCCTCTACTAAGTATCATTCTTTCTCTTTTTTGTTGTTGTGAGGATAACTTAAGGATGTCCGCGGAGCAGATTTACTAACTTCCAATCCCTCGAAGCCTAGATGATATAGAGATATTTAGAGCTCTGCATCCCTTCTTGCTTTTGGTTATTATGGCTCCTCTGCATGGCGGCTTCGGCATAGATTTGATGGTTTACTCTGTTGGTAAGGGGATTCCTTAGTCTTGTTTTGAGATACCCAAGAGAAAGTCGGTGCAGCCTCTAGTCCGATGATATATTTGCTTTTTAGTGATTCAAGGCTTCCCTTTGGATTTCTTTGATTAATAATTAGTTTTTCTCCTCACCCATCGATGTGCCTTTAGTCAAACTCCCCTGGTATCATCTCAGTGTTTGCATATGGTAGTGATATGAGTTTCGTATTTTCCTTAGGCGACAACTCTTTCTTGTTGGATAACTTTCATCCGGAAAACTCGGTATTATGGGTCGGGTCCTAGCTAGTGTTTGTATATAGGGTGGATTCCATGACTCATGAGTTTAGGGGTGAGCATTCGATCGGTTCGGTTTAAAATCGAATCGAACTGAATAAATCGAAAATCGAAATTTTAGTGTTTATAAAAATCGAACCGAATCGATTTTGGTCAGAAATCGGATCGAACCGAACCGGTCTGATTCGGTTCGATTCGGTTCGATTTAATCGGTTTCATTTTTAATAATTTTTTTATTTTTTATACTTTATTTTTAATATTTTAAATTTTAATTAAAATATTTTAATTTTAATATGATTTAATTTCTTTATATTATTGAAAAAATATATTATTATCACTAATCGGTTCGGTTCGGTTTTTTCGATTTTTTTCTGATCAAAATCGAACCGAGCCGAAATAACCGAAATTTCTGAAATTAAAAATCGAACCGAACCGAAATGTATAAAAAACCGAACCAAATTTTTAAATTAATTCGATTCGATTAATTTTTTTGATTTGAACCGAATACTGCTCACCCCTACTCATGACCTAATGATTTCCCTTTTCAATAATTATGGTTAAAAAAGAGAATAAAGTAAATTTAATTGATTAAACATTAGAAAATGCTAAGCTGTTGTAATTGTTTTCTGCTTTTTTGAACTTAACTAAACACTAAAACCAAACAAGTCATAGCTTCCTTCTCACACTCATTTGCAAAGTAATCAGTAAGCAAAAAGTATTAATGATTTTGATTAAGAAATAATCATCAGCTGAAAAGGGTTTCCGGTACATGAAGAGATTTCTTTTACGATATTTGCTTCCTAAATTTTCTGCTTTTAGAACTTTATACAAGGCTGTCTATATAATCTAATCATTGACTTTTAGTTAGTTGACATTAACCGTTTAATTTTTGAGCTTATGAAATATAATTATTAAATTTTTGAATTTTATATAATTATTTACTTATAAAACGTAGAGAATGCAAGATAATCATAGTTTAGTTGCTATATTGTTTTGTTTTATTCCTTGCTGTCTCATGGGCATAATTGTCTTTTTATAGTCTGAGTACAGGTTACGCTCCACGTGAGGAGTATATATGCTCCTCTAAAGCTAGGTTCCATATCTCTCTTACTCTTGTAAAATTCATTACATCTTGAATAAAAGGAAAAAGGCATGCTTCTCCTTTTCTCTCTTCATGGTATCAGAGCGGGTTAGGGTTTGCACCTTTCCCTGTCTCTTCCGTTCATCCTCGGCCACTTCTCTTTTAAAACAACCTTTACCGAAAAGAGCCGGCTTACACGCCAGGTGAACGCCATCACCGGTCCTACACCAAATATGGCTTGCATGACAAGCATATCTCGTTAATCATTCCGTTTTCCTTCAAGACGGCCTCAACTCAGTCAGATCTACAAGCTTACACCACGATCTGTAGCTAAAACGGACAAATCTTGTCGATCATGGCAGAACGAGGGAATACCAGTAAAGAAGGCAAAATCACGGAGGCGAAGGACAAAATCCAGATCGGAACTCAGAATCTTGGAGATCTTCTGACTCTCCAGTCTTCGGACCATCCAGGTATGGTTTTAGTATCATTTTAGGTCTTGGTGTAGAGCCATTATGATAGCCCTAGGAGCCAAACAGAAACTCGAATTTATAGAAGGCACCGTTACAATACCTGATAAAGGATCTGATTTCTATGAACAATGGAAGCGATGTGATTTTATGGTCACATCCTGGATTTTAAATTCTATATCCAGAGAGTTAGTCGATGGCTTCATTTACACAGCCTCAGCTAGGGATCTCTGGCTTGAAATTACCGAAAGATTCGGTGAGTGTAATGGAACCATGATCTATGAGTTGCGAAGGAAAATATCCTTGATATCTCAAGACAATGCCTCTGCATCTGTCTATTTCACTAAATTGAAAGGGTTTTGGGATGAATTGGGATCAATGGAGACCCTTCCTCCTTGCACCTGTGGAGCATCAAAGGCAATTGATGAAATTAACAATAGAAATAGGCTAATGCAATTTCTTATGGGCTTGAGTGATGCCTACGGAACAGTAAGAGATCAGATCCTGGGGATGGATCCTCTACCCTCTGTAAATAAAGCCTATTCTATGGTACTGAAATTTGAGTCTCAGAAGGATATTCTGGGAAACATTAATGGGAACACTGAACCTCTAGCCTTGATGAATAGGACATATAAACAATATCAAGGAAAACAAAGGGGACCTGGCCAAAAAAGGGGGCATTGCTCCTACTGTGACATGGATGGACATGTCAGAGAGGGCTGTTTCAAGTTGATAGGATACCCTGAGTGGTTTAAAACAAAAATTAAGAATAATGGACAGCCCTCTAAAGCAAATAGAACCATAGGACATGAACGAAAGGTTGTGGCAGCTGTTGAGGGCACCCCACATAAAAGGGACACACCTCTTGACATGCCTAACACATCTACTCAGATAAATGACCTCAATATCATGATGAACTCCTTACAACAGGAGGTAAGCAAACTGATGAAAGAAAAGGATGTGCTCACAGTAAATACTCATCAATTTTATTACAGCAATGAATATCATTCAGACTCAGATCCAGCTATCTTTGCAGGTACCTCTAACTCTAAGTCTATGACTTGTGCATCTATTCATAAGCATTATAATTGGATTCTTGACACTGGTGCCACTGACCACATGTCTTCGAATCAATCATTCTTTAATGAGTTAGAGCTATTAAATAAGCAAGTTTTAGTCTACTTACCTGATGGCAATACTATGAAAGTTTGCTACACTGGTTCTATCACACTTTCAGATTGTATGCACCTGAAAAATGTCTTATTTGTTCCAAAGTTCAATTATAATCTTCTTTCTGTTAGCAAATTAATCAAAGATTGTAAGCTAAGTTATTTTTTTCTTCCTACTTGTTGTGTTATTCAGGACCAAATGACTAAGAAAGTGATTGCTGTGGGCAAAGAAGAAGCAGGATTATACAGATTGAATCAGATGAGTTTTATGCCCATTGAAATTGATAAACAATTAGTTGCTATTCTGAATACTATGCCTGGATTACATTCCTTTGTAAATACCATGCTTTCTACACATTCAATAAATAAAGAAAGCCACACTTTTAGAACTGAATCTTGTATGTCTGCTAGTAATATTGTTGATTGGCATGATAGACTAGGACATGCATCCTTTGGGAAACTCAAACATATTGATATGCTTAAACATACTAAGGCTACTCCTTTACAGTGCCAAACCTGTCCCCAAGCCAAGCAGGCCAGGTTGCCCTTTTCCCTTAGTACCACTGTTGCTAAGGACCCCTTTGATCTCCTCCACATAGATATTTGGGGCCCTTATAACATAGAAAGTGTCACAGGAGCAAAATACTTTCTCACTTTAGTTGATGACAATACCAGGGCCACCTGGACCTTTTTAATGCACCTTAAAAGTCAAACTGTTCATATTTTATCTACATTTTTGAATATGGTGCAAACTCACTTCAATACCTCTGTCAAGACAATAAGGACAGATAACGGATGTGAATTTCTTAGTAATGAATGCTCTAGACTGTTAAATCAAAAGGGCATAATCCATCAAAGATCCTGTCCTCACACTCCTCAATAAAATGGAGTGGTTGAGAGAAAGCACAGACATCTTTTAGACATGGCTAGAGCTATCAAAATACACTCTCATGTCCCACACACCTTTTGGTCCGAATGTGTCCTTACTGCCACCTATCTAATAAACATACTTCCTATGGCCCAATTTGGGTGGCAGAGCCCTTATGAGCGTCTCTATGGGAAAGCCCCTGATTATTTCCATCTGAAAAAATTTGGATGCCTTTGTTTTGCCACCAAAACAAACACTCACAAAGACAAATTTGGTACCAAGTCCATTAAAGCAGCCTTTATTGGTTATGCCAGTAATCACAAAGCTTACAAACTTTATGATCTAGCTACTGGTACTATCTTTGTTAGCCGTGATGTTGTGTTCTATGAACACATTTTTCCCTTTAGCACACAATCTCCGCAACCCCCTGTGATGCTGCCTATTCCCATACCTGATTCAGAGCCTGTCACATCTATATCCTCACCTTCTCAGCCTTCTCCTGATCTCTCTGGCCTCCGAAGGTCTTCCAGAGTCATTAAACCACCATCGTGGCTGGATGACTTTGTTGCCTCAGCAATCACCACTGTCCATCCTCCCATTTCCACCATTCACCTTTCACCTTCATATCAAACATATGTCCTGAACATTTCTCGCATTCCAGAACCTACCACCTACATTCAGGCTTCCCAAAATACAGATTGGGTTAATGCAATGCAACTTGAATTGCATGCCCTCGAACAGAATAACACCTGGACCCTTACAACCCTTCCTAAAGGCAAGAAAGCCATAGGTTGTAAATGGGTCTATAAGGTCAAATGTAAACCAAATGGTGACGTTGATAGATTCAAAGCTCGGTTGGTCGCTAAGGGTTACAATCAAATTGAAGGTCTCGACTATAAAGACCGGTTTTATCCTGTTGCCAAATTGGCTACGGTTCGTATTCTCATAGCCCTTGCTACTCATAAACAATGGCCTGTGTTTCAACTTGACATAAACAATGCTTTCTTGCATGGCACCTTAGATGAGGAAGTCTATATGCTTCCACCACAGGGATATGATAAGGCTCTGCCCGGGCAAGTCTGCCTCCTCCAGAAGTCTTTATATGGACTTAAACATGCTTCTCGGCAATGGAATCTTGAGTTTACAAGTTTTTTGCAGACACTAGGTTTCACCTAATCTACCCATGACTATTGTCTGTTTGTTAAATGCACTACTGACTATTTTTTGGCCTTGTTAATATATGTGGATGACATTCTTCTTACTGGTAACTCTACTGTTGCTATGACTTAGGTTAAAAATGCATTACATTCCAAGTTCACCATTAAAGACTTGGGGTTTCTAAAATACTTTCTTGGCCTAGAAGTGGCCAAATCATCTACTGCTACTCTTTTAAGCCAAACCAAGTATATTTCTGATATTTTGAGGGATGCTGGTATGCACTCATGCAAACCAGCCTCCTTTCCCTTGCCTAAAGGCCTGCATCTCTCTCTGGACACAGGAGATATTCTCCCTGAACCCCATGTTTACAGACGCCTAATTGGGAGGTTGCTATATGTTAATCTTACTCGGCCTGACCTCAGTTATGCTGTCCATATCGTGCTATGGCCAGTACTGTTTGTGAATTATTGTGGATTTCTTATATTCTTCAAGACTTGCAGGTACCTACTCAGCTGCCAATCCCTCTCCACTGTGACAATCAGCTGCCTTGCATATCGCTGCTAACCCGGTGTTCCACGAACGTACCAAACACATTTCGATTGATTGCCACATTGTCCGTGAGCAGCTTCAGCGGGGCTTCATTCACCCTTCGCATGTTTCCACCACTGCTCAACTTGCAGACCTGCTCACCAAGCCTTTATCTTCTGATCAGCATCACCACCTTTGTTCCAAGTTGCCCCTGGTCTCCATCCCAGTTCCAACTTGCAGAGGGCGTGTAGAGAATGCAAGATAATCATAGTTTAGTTGCTATATTGTTTTGTTTTATTCTTTGCTGTCTCATGGGCATAATTGTCTTTTTATAGTCTGAGCACAGGTTACGCTCCACGTGAGGAGTATATATGCTCCTCTAAAGCTAGGTTCCATATCTCTCTTACTCTTGTAAAATTCATTACATCTTGAATAAAAGGAAAAAGGCATGCTTCTCCTTCTCTCTCTTCATAAAAATTTAAAACGTATATAAATCATGTTAAAATATATAATTAAATAATTATATTTTTATAAAGATTCAATGTCAAAATTTAATAATGAAAAAGATTAAAATGCTAAATAAGTTTTTATATATCGAGTCTGTATATAATTATTATTTTCTCTATCATTACGGAGGCGTGAACATATGATCGAATCGGTTTAAATTAAAACGAATTAAAATTTTAATATTTATAAAAACTGAGTCGAGTTGATTTTATACAGAAATCAATTTGATCGGATGGTTTTTTTAATGTACTTTTTATTTTTTTACTCTTTATTTTTAGTATTTTAAAATTTTATTAAAGTAGATTTTATATTTCTATATGTTATTATCATTAATCAGTTTGATTTTATCGTTTTTTTATCAAAATTGAATCAAATTAAAATAATTAAAATTTTTAAAAATTAAAAATCAAATCGAATCGAGAATGATGCTCTGAGATTCAGAGAAAATAGGGTTTACAATAGTTGAGTAAGCTTGGTCTGAGAGGAGGGTGCTTTTCTCTTTTTATTATTTTCTTTTATCTGCTAGTGACGTCCAATGGCCTTACTGCTACTAGGCCATCTATCTCTGTCATACGGATACGTATATATAAAAGCGTCAGACGTCTGCTCCATGCTAAACGGCCATTTAATTTTCTCTCTGGTATGCATGTAAACAGATCTACTAGGTGGATGGGCCGGCTATCCCCTCTCCTGCTAAGCCTCATGACCGAGCTGGGGGTGAAGAGACTGAGGCCCAAGGGAGGCCCGATCTCAAGACCGAATGATTTGGGCCGGCCCATTTAAAAGGCTTCGTGAACCTTGGATTAGAGCTGTCATCATGGGTTCGGCCTCATATCGGGGTGGTGAAACCCAGTGGTCATCAAAGAAAATAAAAAATCAAATTAAAATTTTAAATTAAATTTTTTAATTTAAACCAAATACTAATTACTCTCAAATGCAAAAAAATATTTCTTTATATCCAACTCTCTTTTAACCTGCCTTTTCGCTTATTATCTTCAATAGGATATTTTTCAGGTCCATTTTATAATATATAAAAGATTATTTTTTTGAGTTTTATAATTCCTTTTTGACTGAATAAAACCATGTAAATGGAGATTAAGAATTAACTTTTTTCTTCCTTTATTCAATAACAAAACATTATTTAAATACTGGTGGGACTCCACCATTACTCCTAATTTGTCATTTGTCATGCATGATCAAAAAGATTAGAATATTAACAACTTACTATAAAAAATTATTTAATAAAATTGAAATACAAAATCAAGAAAGCAACAAAACAAAATGAGATAAAATAGCCACGTATACCAAACTTAATTAAATGCCCATTAATTTAATTTTAAATTTATCGTGAACACGCGAAAAAAGCGACGTTGATGTCCTTATTGTCCATTAAGCTTGCTCTGAACAACTCACCTTTTACTGGATTATTAGCGTTATAATTATAAAAAACTAATTTTTCAAGTAGTAACCGTTGCCCATTGAGCATACTCTGAACAACTCACCTTTTGCTGGATTATTGTCGATATAATTACAAAAAGTTAATTTTTCGAGTAGTAAAGATTAACTTGATCCTCTTCTCAGAAATTCCAAATGAAAAAAAATTCTAAAAGAACTGCCGACTCCAACTATTATTCATCTACGATCTTTGTTATAGTGAACCAAAAGCTTAAATCAATATGGTAAGGAAGAATATATATTTGAGAATCAAATTTTTTAGGTTGTTTCAACTATCATTTTTTAATATTACCAGCAATTTGTTGTAAAATTAGTTTAGATTTTAAAAAGATTTTATGGTTATTAAAGATTTTATAATCATTGAAAATTTCATAGTAATTAGAGATTTTATGGTCGTTGAAGATTTTATAGTAATCAAATATTTTATGTTCATTAAATATTTTATTTATGAGATTTAAATATAATATTAAATATGACCGTTATGATTTTATTTCAAAATTTTTATAACTATATATAGCGGTCAGTTTTTTCACAATAAATAGTCTTCGTCTTTACAAAGATAAGGGCTTAATTTTTCTACATTATTCTTTCTTTCCTCTGTGTTATCTGCTGTATTATAAATTAGAGATAAATTCTTGTTATCCTGATCCTGAAAATTAAATCCCAGAAGAACTTATTTAATCCTGGGAATCACGAAATAAATCCTTAAGAACAGTGTTCAACACGACTCAGATTTCATTATTTTACCCAATATTTTCAACACAATTACGGATACAACTATTATAAAATTAACTTTGTATTAAAAATAAATTTAATTATTATTATACTAAATATTTAAATTTAAATTTAAATTTGTGCTATATATAAACATTCAAGCTTATAGTAATCTTTTTTCAAAATTTCTTATCCAATTATTATTTTTTTCAAAAAAATCATATAAGTTCGAAGTTATATCCAATTTTATTTTTTTAGGGTTTCATTCTTTAAATTTAAATAGAGGTTTTATGTGGCTTTACTTTATGTAGTTACTCTTTTTTATTATAAATTTAAAGATTAAATATGATTTATTAAAACTACGTATCTGACCTCTTCCGCAAAATCAGGAAATAAAAACGTAAAAAAAGCATAATATTAAACAAAAATCATCCCTAAAATCTTTTCATGACTTTTTTTCTTTTGGTTGTTGTAGAAGGTCTTTCATTGACTTTAGCGTATTAATAAATTAAAAATATAGAGAGGATTATTATTTAATATTTATATAATTGATAAATTAATTAATTTTAAAAAATATATTAAAATAATTTTAACACATTAAAAAATTATTAAATAGTTCTTACATTCATTCTAATTATTAAATATTTTATTATTTAATTTTTATAATTTAAAAATTTTTTAATAAAATCATGAAAGATTTTCTAAGAATTTACTTAAATTATTTTTTTATAAAATTATTCACGAAAGATAAAGATTTATCAAAATATATTTTTTTCATTGTTACTTTCCCATACTATTTCATTAATTACTATTTTCTCACCCTATCAAAATAGAGTGTTACTGATTTATGGTTTCTCTTTGAAATTTAAAGAGATGAAATGATATTTTTAGCCAGTTTGGTATTATTGTTAAAACTATCTTGTGAAAAGCACTTTTAAAATATAATAGTTAGAAAATATTTGTTTGAAAAATATTTTCTATATTTTTTTTTATGTTTGACGTATTTAAAAAAATAGACTAATAGAAAATATTTCCTATTTAAAAGGAAAATTATATTAATTTTATGAAAAATATTTTTAAAAAAGAAAGAAAGTTATTTTTTAAAGATATAATTTAGTAAAAGGTGAGGATTTTTATTCTCATAAAAGTGAAATAGTTTCAATTATATAGAATTTATGTTTTAATTCTTCATTTTTTTCATCTTGTTTCAGTGTTTTTATTATTTCTCTCAATATCACCGCAATGCAAAATGTTTTTCTCTCACCCTAGTATATAGGGGTGAGCATTCGGTCGGTTCGGTTCAAAACCGAACCGAACCGAAGAAACCGAAAACCGAAATCCGAAATTTTAGTGTTTATGAAAACCGAATCGAACCGATTTTAATCAGAAACCGAATCGAACCGAACCGGTCTGATTCGGTTCGGTTTGATCGGTTTTGATTTTTAATAATTTTTTTATATTTTACACTTTATTTTTAATATTTTAAAATTTAATTAAAATATTTTAATTTTAATATTATTGAAAAAACATATTATTATCACTAATCAGTTCGGTTTGATTTTTTCGATTTTTTCTGATCAAAACTGAACCGAACCGAAATGACTGAAATTTCTGAAATTAAAAACCGAATCAAACCGAAATGTATAAAAAACCAAACTAAATTTTCAAATCGATTCGATTCGATCAATTTTTTCAATTTGAATCGAATACTGCTCGCCCTACCTAGTATCATCTTTTTTATATTTCTAATAAAGTGGTATTTTTTTTTTTTGAAAGCATTCTAATAAAATGGTATTGAAATTTATTATATTTTCCCAATAAAGTGATATCAGAATAAGGTTTACAATCTAAAAAGTATAAGAAATTTAAAGTTTGGTTCAATCCTTAGCCATAGAGATAATTTGAAAATTAAGTTATAATCGTGAAAAGTGAAGCAGTGAGCATTTAAGTCAGTTAGCATAAAAGACAATCTCCATTAAAGATATTTTCGAATTAGAGGACTCATCAAAAAGGTAATTTTAAAAAATTTAGTAATCTTTCAGATCAAAGAGTAATCTAAAAGGAAGTTCTTAGCTTGAAAGATAGCAAGATTATGAGAAATTTTGTGAGGAGATAGGGAATGAAATGTTTGTAATTGGGAATTACTTAAGAAATTGCATTTGCTGTATGCAATTTATGAGTGTAAAAAAAGTGGATTAGATTATCGATTAATTTTTATTATATTTAAAAAGTACACATATAGAAAGAAGGATATTGAGAATGAAATTGTCTTAAGAGTATTAAGGATATGAAAAGAATTTATAATGTGATAATTAAACATGTGAATGAGCATAAATTATATTACTTAAGAATAATTTTGAAGATTTTGGAAGAAATTATGATGAAACTATTATTGAATTAAATGAATTAAAGGGTAAGATGGAAGAACGAGAATTTAAAATTTATGAAAAACTAAAGTCTAACTCAAACATAATAACCAAAATCAACTCAACTCAACTTAGAAGAAGAGTAGCATTGCAATTGAAAATTTTTCTCCAAATTGTGGTCAAAATCAATATTGAAATTTAGAAGATTGAAGTGAACCAGAAAATTACAAATATTAAAATAAAAAGTTTACAAATTAATCTAGATTCAATGTTTACTGGTAATTAAATTTGGTCCAGATAGAAAAGTTGTTTAGAATTGCTGTATATGTGTAATTTGTAAATAGGTTAGTAAGGATCAATTTCAATTTAATTTGATTTGAAGCAAGAACAATCAATTACATATCCTTATTAGTATTTTAAAAGGCAACTCGATTATTGAATCAAAGAGTTTAAAATTTAATCAAGATAACAATTTTTTTTGAGAAAAAAAGAACTGGTTTATTAAATCAGAGATCTGAATCCCAACTAAACTAGTTTAATCTGATTTTAATGACCATAAATTTAAAAGCTATATAACAACACAAGTATTGTGTCATCAAATTATAACCCACACAAATAAATGCATTCTTATTTCCATAATTTTGAAAATAATAACGCTTTGGACGAAACCAACCATTTTTAAGTGTATTAGTTTAATTTTTTATCAAAGTGGGATTTGTATGCTCAAGCATACTCTTATCCATTTGTAAACAAAACAGTAACTAAATTCACAACAACTCTTGTAGATAAAGACATTTGATAACTTCTAACACATCATTCCAGAGTTTTCATAATTTAATAAAATTAAGAAAATCAAGAACATAAAATAAAAACAATTGCTCCATTTTACCATAAAAAATGATGTACAGAGTTAAAAACGTTAAATGACAATGGAACTATTTTTTGCTGGGAAAATCACATCCCATGGGCAACCGAAGCTTTTTCAAGTATTCAAAACACTAATCACAGGTTTTCTATAACAGAGGGAGCTTCATTTGAAAAGCTTCTCTAAACGTCCAACAAAACTTGATTAAAAAGAATGCAATAAGTACCTTAAATCAAGATCTGGAAGATCCAGAACGGGATCTTTTACTTGTCTTCATAACATCCTACTAAGAGACTTGATAAGTGCTTTCAAATTCTGTCTCAGAGCCTCATCACCCGTGAATCCCAGAATATCAGAGCTTATATTCTATTATGGTTGAAGAAGAAACCAAAAAATGGAAAAAAAACTCGTTACAGAAAAATATTCATGATTACAGCACAGCAAAAACTGTAGGAAGATCAAGATCACGATCTTACCTCAATGTTTTTCAAAGTAAATATCAGACTGTATAAGGACTTTTGAATCAGCTCAGTGTTCTCTGGGGTCAAAATTGCTGTATGTGTCCTTCTGCAAATTAGAAAATCAACAAATGTCATTTTAATAATCAGAGACAGAAGTAGCCTCTTCTAATGTCCTTAAATGTTTTTTTTCATATCTTGGTCAACATGGATTCTTATTTTGGTAAACTCAAATGTCAGAGTTGACATGCAAAAGTCCCAACTATCGACAAAATCACTTCAAATAAATAAAAAACTCCTAGTCAGATTGCCAATGTCTGCATGCCATCATATGGTTAATGGGCATTGCTGCTAGAATTTTCTAACCATATTTACATGTTTATGCTCAAGGGCATCCTAGAGAAACAATCAGCATTTAGAAGCCAGTCATCATAGGTCCAGGAGACTAAATGAAGGGACGTTGAGTTTACATTGAACATCAGTGAAAGACAAATATTGCAACGGAACATAATTGATAGATGATTTCACAAGGCTAGTCTAAAACGGAGTTTCTAAATCTGGGATTCAACAGGAAAAATTATCACCTCATTGAGAACCTCAACATAGATCTTCACACTGCACCTCATGGGTGTGCTACTACATGATTGCAGGTCCATTTCTATCAGTAGAGTATAGAGCTATATTTTTAAGACATCAAATTTCCATTCAAAAAAAGGAGCTATAATAATTTAGCAGTCAGGAACCACGGTTGTACTTAAATTTCATGTATTTTAGTGGATTCAGAATCTGGATGCTAAAAAAATATATATCCAAATAGTTAATGTTACTTTGAATGGAGTAAAAAGACTGCAATTTGCACATTTTGTCAGCCATGTACAAAATTCTTTGAAGAGAAGGGGACATACATACATCACAAAGTGGATACAATCACTGCAAAATGACACTTAATATGTATGATACATAGTCAAAGAAAATAAATGCTTGGATAGAAAAATCCACAAACTGAAGAAGGTAACCATTGAATTCTGGTTCAGTTACATTGGTGGTGTAAGGTTATGATGGCAGGAAGTAATCTACAAGTGGTGACACAACAAGCACTGTGTATCGTGATACCATGGGAAACACCACCAATGGGGGGGTGAAAGAAGAGAGATGGTGATGGTTTTGAACTAATTAAGTTAAACATATTTTGCAATATTACATTCCCAGCAAAACTTAAAATAAAATAATAGATAGCTTTTCTTATTGAGGCATGCTGAGGGGAGAGAGAGATCAGTATTGAATGTTGACGCATAATCAAACAGCCCCAATTTCAGAGGAGTTTCCAATGGTCAGGTAGGTCAATGCTGCGCCCTTATTTATCCATTTATTTATTTATTTGGGGGAGGGAGGGGGGAGGGGGGTTTGTTGACAGGGAAGACCTCCAAAATCCAGCTGTTAAAGAAAGGAGGATGTATAACTTACCTCAGATCTTCTGACGCTTGTGTTAGGCTTTTGGTTAAAGTCTCAACTTCCTTAAGAAGACCGCTGGCACGAACCTCAGATAGCAAAGGTTGAACATCTTCAGCCATTTCCTCTATCTGAAATATCATTATATCAGAACTGCACTCTGCATGAGTAAACATTAATTTCTAAGGACAGATGTGGAAGAAAAGTGATTACATAACTTCACGACATATTCATAATTGAGAGTAAACAGGAAATTTCAAGAAGTGCGACAGCCCTACAAATTATCCCTACAATTATTAAAAATGACAACTTATCAACAATCATGATGCAATACATAGTAGCAATAAAACAATGATACAGTTTTGCCTGGAAAAGAAGCAAATTATTCATTCACCATTTAGGTTTTCTGCTATATTCCTGACATGACATGCCATAATAACTCAAGGTAATTACTGTTTAATGTTTGCACCAAACAATGTGGTAAATTTAGTTTAAGGGCTTATTGGAAATAAAAGGCCATAACTTTATTTTAATCACGATTATAGCCAAAATTTCTAATTTTGAATGATAAAGGCCCAACTTTTAAATAGTTGTAATTATAGCCAATTTTGAAGATAATTTTTCCAATTGAACATAAAAGTCTAAAACTTTACGTTTAATCACGGTTATAACCGAAACTTTTAATATTATATCCAAACCTTTTAATTTTTTGCAATTAAAGTACCCCTTAAAATAATTTTAATCAATTTTAAATTAGTACACTATCACGCCATATGTTTTTTATTTATCCTTTTTACATATTAGTTAAATCTATGCAAGCAATAATTTAATTTCAATTAACCATATATCCTAAAATCACTTATCTCTTATTATTCTAATCCTTAAATTTAAATATAAAATCCCCATTTTGAATGAATCTCTAAATCCAACTAGTTTTAAATTAGAGATTAGGATTATAAGAGTTTAGCGTTTTTATAATATATGGTTAATTAGAATTAAAGGATTGCTTGCATAGATTTAATTAATATTTAAAAGGATAAATACACGACACATGAGATGGTACGTGCACTAATTTAAATTGACCAAAATTATTTTAAAGATCGACAGTAATTGCAAAAAAAAAATTAAAAAGTTTAGTCATAATATTAAAAGTTTTTGTTCTAATCATAATTAAACGTAAAATTTTAAACTTTTATGTTCAATTGGACATTATCTTAAAGATTGGCTATAATTGCAATAAATTCAAAAATTTAGATTTTATCATCAAAAAATTGAAAGTTTTATTAAGCCTATAATTTTGGCCTTTAGTGTCCAATAAGCCTAGTTTGAACTTAACAAAAGTTAACACTTTTTTTTATGCAGTTGATTAATCTTAAAAATCAACTTGGGTCTGACAAATAGGTTTCTAAAATCTAATTCAGTATCTAATTTCTCAAGATTTTTCTAACATAATGCTTAAATCTACCTCATTCTGTTCAGATTTTCATTTAAATAACATTCAATTCTCAGTCTGCACTTTCACATTCCAACAGATGCCTCAACAAACTATGCACAACAGGCCCTCAGCAACAAATTTTGCTCAATGAAAATGGGTTAACAAAAATTCTCCAAGGCATAAGATTAGACATGGACATGGTCCCGTTTGGGCCTGTAACTGGCCCAACTAAAACCAATCGTTAACTATACAGGAACCACCCTGTTTGGTTCTGGGTCAAATGGGCCTCCTGGTCCCCTTGAACCAAAGAAGCAGGACTAGCCCAGAATGAACTGGCTGCCAGGTTTATACCAGATGAGTGCTATTTGTCCCTTTTATTTTCAAAGTAACTTTGATATATGCAGAAGTCAGAATGTTGATCACCAAAAATATGCAATTATAATAAGCTACTATCATTTACATGTTAATGTCAAACATAAGAAGGGCAGATCACACCTTTAGGAGCAGTGGCTTTGCCTCTTCAATAATAGCAGCAACACGCTCAGCCAATGAATAGCTTTTAGCAACACCAATTTCTTCCATTTCACGTCCGAGACGGGTGAATATCCCAACCAATGCATCCAAACTAACCCCTTGATGACCCTTTATCCTCTGCCTATCACATACAATCAAACCTTCTTTGACACATTCAGCATCAAGAGGTCCCACAGACGGTGAAGGAATTGGATCCTTAGGTGTAATATCAATCAATGTTTCCATGAGAAAACCTGACTGGTTCACCTCAACCAGCGAATTTCTAGGTATTATTATTTTATCATCTTCAACCTAGAATATGCAGCAGACTTGAGTTAGTATTTATAAACCATAAAATTAATTGAACTTTATGTCTGGATGGAACATAAAAAACACATAAATAAATTGTGATTGGAACACCTCGACAACTGCTTCAATACTTCTCAAGGAAGGATTAACTTGGATGACATTGCCAACAGTTACCCCTCTAATCCTAACTGGGGTTCCTGTGCAAATACCACAAGCTTGAGCAAACTCAAAAACTGCCACATACTTCCTGAATTTAGAACGCAACTCGAACCCCCGCAACCAAGCCAAACTAAGTGCAAGGAGGACTGCACCTGACACAAGAAATAAACCCACCCCACCTTCCCAAATGCTTCTCCTTCCAAACCCAAAATCACTCAATGGCTTCAATGTTTGTTTCCAAATACTTTGAGGAACCTCTAAAACAGCGGCAAGTGGATTCTTTTTCTCCGAAGAAGAAGAAGAAGCTGGGCCTTGTCCAGCATCTGCTGACATAGCACTTACCTGCATGAGTTGCTTTCGCTGCCTCGATGGAAGATATGGCAAGAATTTTGAAGAACCACGGGGAACAATAATCAACGAAGAAGATAACACCACAGGACATGTTGATACTGAAACTAATGAATTTCCAACCATTCTTTAACGTCTTACAGCAATTACACAAGTAAGAATATCCTCTATATAGACTTGCCCTTATACCAAATTCAGGATGAAGTATGATTGGGCTACCAAAATCCTTAAACAATTGAAGTCACCATCAGTCCAATTGATAGGATCCCAAATCAAAACATTAGAAGTCCCTGGAAAAGGTAAAATCGATTATCAGAAAATTAAAAGCATTGGAAATGGGAAATATAGAATACCGATTAAATTTCCAAAAATAAAATCTAACAATAACAAATTCAAATTGCATTTCCAAGCTACCAACTACCGTATTCCAAAAATCTGATTCTGTTTTTCCACATTTTCTCACCAACCAAACAAAGATTGAATTAACTACTAAGAACTAAACCCATCACTCAATATCCCTCATTGATAAAATTCATGAGCAACAAAATCGACTTACCCAAACGAGAACGAGGCATAACTCATAGTCACAAGCAATTTTTATTTTTGCGCAACCAACGGATGAAAAAGAAAAGGGGAAAAAAGAGCATGAAATCTCAAATCTGCAGCTCAGCTACTGAAATGGAAAAGATTTTGCCAATTTTTCACAGCAAAAATAAAATTCGAAATAGAGAGAATGAAGAGAGCGAGAGCAGCAGCGGAGCTTGGACTTAGGTGAGAGTTCATAAACTCGGCGAGCAAAATGCAGAGCCACGAGGCCATAGCCGACCAGTACAGCCCGGGGTTCCATTTACTAGCCGACAGTACCCGAACCCGATTAACTTATAATCCCAACAAAAAAAAAATCAGAAATTCACACAATATCTCACATTTCAACAAAATTCAGAAACACATCTCAATCTCACAAAAACAACTCTGAATGGAAGTAGTATTTATTTCAACAATTTTTCAATAATCTCACTAAAAAACTCTTAATCCATTCACAATAATCTTTATTACAGAGAATTTTTAATAAATCTCAGAAATGCAACCTTCACATAAATCTTAATATTTTAACAAATTTCGGAAACTCACATCAATTAATCTCACAAATCTCAGAAAGCACACATCTGAAGCCACAATTTCAAAAAAACCAATTCAAACCTGCAGAGACAGAGGACGGGGCGAGGAGCAGCACCGGACAACACTCTGGACCAGCGGACGCAGCGACGAGGACCAGAGGAAGAGGCGGAGAAGAGCAAACAAGCAGCCAGAACCAGGAAAGCGTGAAGAGCAGAGGAACGATCGGCGGGAGGCGCTCGGCTCGCGGCTGTACCAGAGGAGAGGCGGAGAGGCCGAAGGGAAGGGGGGAGGGGAGGGGAGGGGAGGCAGTGCTCAGGTTTGAGTGTTGAGTTATTTATGTATATCAATTAAGATTTTATTTTTATATTTTATATTTTTTTACAACATTTTTATAGTTTATATTATTTAAAATATTTTATACATTATGTATTGATTTATAATAAGAATATTTTATTTTTTATTATTTTTAAAAATAAATAATATTATTCAAAAAAATTATTTCTAGAGTTATTTATTAAACAATAAATAATAAATAAATACATAATTAAGAAAATATTAAAAAAAACACGTGCGTGTGAATACGAGAATATAAGAGTTACAAGGATATGGTATACAAAAAATAATAATGTTTGGTTGGAAAGATTAATCGAGATGGGTAGAATAATATGTTTAAGATAAAACAAAATTATTTATTAATTTTAATTTATTAAAGTTTAATAATATAAAATAAAAAATAATTAAAATTTTAAAAAAAATTACTATTTTAATTTTTGTAGTACAAAAAAACTCACTAAACCCTTTAATTATTTATTAATTTTAAAAAATATATTAAAATATTTTTAAAATATTAAAAAATATATTTTATTAATCATTTCATAAATTTTAACTGTAAAATATTTTATTATTTATTAATTAACTTTTTAATTTTATAAAAATATCTATTAATTTATTTTTTCATATTAAAAATATTTTAAATTTTAAAAAAATTAATTAATATAATTTTTAAAATTTTAAAATATTTTAATGTGTTTTTCAAAATTAATAAACTAATTAATAATTTTTTTTATAATATTGAGATTCAATAATAAATTTTTATTTTTATAATACTCAACCATAAAAATGTTAATGAAAAGAGTAATTTGAAAGACTTTTAAAATTTTAAAAATATTTTAATATATTTTTTAAAATCAAAATGCTAATTAATAAATATTTTTATATTGTTGAGATGAAGTAATAATTTTTTTATTTTAATATTATATATTTTGGAAAAATAATTTATTATTTATTTTATATTTAAGATTATTTGTATCTTATTTTATTATTAAATATTATATTTTAAAAATATTTTATTATTTATTTTTATATAAAAAATATATAAACTTAGTTTTATACAAATCGTTTTAAAAAATAAATAATAAAAATAAAAAATTATTTTTAATTTTAAAAAATAAAAGTCAGAAATTCCACGGCATTACTTCACACACTTTTAATATTATAATTGTCACTTATTTTTTCATAAATTATATTATAAGGATATATCAATTTTAATTATTAATAAATTTAATTATTCATTATTATAATATATTATATAATTGTGTTTTACTTAGCTAATTAATTTCTGAATAAAATTAGAATTTATTATCTTTTAAAATATTTCTTTTATTTCAATAGCCTATTTCCGTAGTGTCATAATATGTGAATATTTGCAGCAAAATCCTTCGCAGGTGAAAGAGACTTCTTTCCTGAAAAGAGAGATACACGTGATTCACATGATAACTCTAATGTGTCGAGTATATTATTATTTTTTTTTTTTGTTTATTCACTATTTAATTTCATGTGGTATAAAAGATTTTATTAATTAATTTTTTAATTTTAAAAAATATATTAATCTTTATTGATTTTATACATTAAGTATTTTATTATTCATTATAAAAAAATAAAAATATAACTATGATATTTTTTAATGGTATTTCAAATAGTGGATAGGTAGTTTAAAATTTATTTAAAAATAAGTTTAATTAAATTTCTGTATTTTTATTAAAGATTAAATAGGTCCTAACTTAGTATAATATTTTTTTAATAATAAAAAATAATTTTTTAATAATAAAATATATTGTTATAATTTAAAACATCAAAAATTTAGTATTCTAATTATCATAAAAAATTTTAAAAATATATAAATATAATAAATAATTTTTAAAATTATAAAATTAAAATTTTATCAAAAAATAATATTAGATTATTAAAAAAATATTATATTAGATGAGAGTTTATTTGACCATTGAATATTTTGAATTGGACTTATTTAGCCCTTGAATAAAAATATAAAAATTTAATTGGACTTATATCCATATTTATTCTAATAACCACTATTTTGATAATTTTATTGGTAAATTTTATTGTTATTTTTTTATATTTTTATAGTGATTAGTAGCCTATCACATGAAAAAATCAGTAGATCTATCAATTTTATAAAAATATAAACTAATTACTCTTTTCAATTGAGAGTATTTAAAACTTTTTTCAGCATGTGATAGACTAAAATTAATAGAACTAATTAGTAAAATTTTTAAAAGTTTAGAAATATTTTAATATACTCTTAAAATATAAAAGATTAACTAATGAGTTTCTCGATACCACAAAAATTAAATAATAATGTTTCTGTTTTTTTTCATAAATCCATCATGCACGCATGGGGAAAAAAATCCAGCCTCGCAAGCTCCATATGCCCAAACCTTCCACTCGTCTATGGTTGATTTCGGGACTCTGAAATTTCTAATGGCAGAGTCATTTCCGCGATAAAATCGGCTAACACCTGCACTTTCATAGTCTTTCTTAGAATATACTTGATATCATAGGCAGAAAATATTACTGCCCTAACAACTCCGGTCTGTATAGAACCTTTTGCAAAGGATAATTCAGTTTTGACTTCTATGGTGTGTGACTCGAAATATGGTTGTAGCTTTGTGGCTGACATTAGGAATGCAATCGCTAACTTTTAGAGAGGAGGATAATTCAGTTATGCCCCATTCAAAACTTGGCTGGTATAATATACTAGACTTTATTCTCCATTATTTTCGTGAACGAATACCGAACAAACTATTTTCAGCGTCACAAATAAGTATAAAAATAAAATTTCGCCTTTGACAAGCGAACTTAGTATCAGAGGAGATGATAAAAAAATTTTCAGACTTTCAAAAGCCTCTGCACATTCTCCCCCCCATTCAAACTTACCTTTGTCTTTTAAGATTTTGAAGAATGGGAGACACCTTCTAACCGAGCATTATATGAAATATCCCAGGGCAGTGACTCACCTATTTAACCTTTGTACTTCATTGATGGTTTTGGGTGCCTTCATGATTTGGATGGCATTGATCTTCTCACGGTTCACTTCTATACATCTTTCTAAGATGATATACCCTAGAAACTCCTCAACCTTTACCCCGAAGGTACACTTTTCAGGGTTCAACTTCATACCCGCCTTATCTAAGATATCAAAAACTTTGCGAATATCTCATGCATGATCTTCCAAGGATCAGCTCTTTACTACCATGTCGTCCACGTACACTTTGACTGTTAATCCTACCATGTCTTTGAAGATTCCTGACACCAGCCTTTGGTACGCTGCTCTTGTATTTTTCAATCCAAAAGGCTTTACTTTATAGCAGCAAACTCTTTCATTTTTTATGAATGTAGTTTTCTCTGCGTCCTTAGTGTCCATCATGATTTGGTGGTATTCTGAAATGGTATCAAGGGAAGAAAACCACAGCATGACCCGATGTTGAGTCTACTAATATGTCGATGGATGACAACAGGTAATGATCTTTCAGACATACTTTATTCAAGTCGGTGAAATCTATGCACGTCTTTCATTTCTCGTTAGCTTTCTTTACTAAGACCGCATTAGCCAACCATGTGGGATATTTGACTTTCTTTGTCAACCTTGCACTCAAAAGTTTATTAACCTATTCTTTGATCACCTGATGCCTCTCTAGTACAAACTTTCTTTTCTTTTATTAGACTGGTTTCGCATTTTTGTCAATAGATAACTTATGGGTGATGAGAGCCGAGTCCACACCTATTATATCTTTTAGAGACCAACGAAAGTAGTTACTCGACTCTTTAATAACTCTATTAGTCGAGTCTTTGTTTCTCCGGTTAATGCAGTATCGAACCGTACCTTTTGATCTTTACCTAACTGAACCTCTTCTACCGAGTTTACTGGTTCTAAATTTACATGAAATTTTGGTTTCTCCAACAAGTTGATGGGTATTGTTGCTTTTCCGAGACTTTTTGCTGGGTGTCTGTAATCTTCTTTGGCCAATCTCGGGTTGCCTCGGACCACAACTATTCCTCCTGGAGCTGTTAGCTTAAGGCACATAACATCCATATTAATAACAATACCGTGACAGTTTAGGACTAGGAGGCCAAGTATCTCATTGTATGCAAATGAGATGTCTACCACCACAAACTCTGCATATAACTCTCGCCTATACTTTTCATCACCCAGGACTAGGGGAAGGTTGATAGTGCCCAATATTACCATGGTCTTGTCTCCTAATCCTACTAACGAATAGGAGACTCTAGCCAAACTACTTTTGTCTAAGCCTAACTTGTTAAAAACATTTAGGATGAGAAGGTTAACAGACCCACCTGTATCCATCAAAACTTGCCTTATCTCATACTGGTTCAAAAGGATCTTAACGGCCAGTGGGTCGTTTTGAAAGAATACGATTGCTTTGTTGACAGGACCGAACCTTACCTTTTGCTTGGCCCATGCTTCTTGATCAACTGATAGTACGTCTTATGCTACACACTTATTTTTTCCTTTTCTCTTATCAGGTCTTCCTATGATGACATGTATGATTCCGACCATTTAAAGAGATAGAGAAGAGAGATTCCTTTTTTGGAGAGAGAAAAGAAATAAGAGACTGGTTTTAATCTATATGAATAGAGAGAATTCAATATATTTCTCGGTAACAGAACCAAATGATGTTATAAAGACTAAATCGATGATGTGGCCAGAATGGAGCTACACTGTGATTAGCTAGACCTACAAGGAAGAGAATGTGAGGTGGTGGTGAGTGCTTACAAAAGTTACTCCAATACTCAAGTTACTCCAATACTCAAGTCAGAATGCTGGAAAAGAGAGTGAATGTGGCCAGAATGGAGCTACACTGTGATTAGCTAGACCTACAAGGAAGAGAATGTGAGGTGGTGGTGAGTGCTCACAAAAGTTACTCCAATACTCAAGTCAGAATGCTGGAAAAGAGAGTGAATGTATCGAATTGCATAGAGTTTTTGTGTTAGAGAATAGCATATCTTTGCTTTTCTTTTTTTTTTTTTTTTACATATATACTATAAGAGGGTGGAGATAAATATAGTATTTCCCGATATACCGATGATGATGTGGTCGGTTGCTTGATAGGTGATGTCGCCAGCTAATAGGTTGATAATCTGCGAACACAAGCGTAATAAGAATACGCGGGACTGTTTCTGTTTAACAGTAATTTTGTATCGAGACTCGCCTCATCATAAGAAGGACGAGTCTTAGTGATGATCCAGATATTAAGGTGTCCAGATCTTCCTTTAATCGGACAGGATCGCATTACTTATCATATCCTTATCACATAATCCCTATTTTATGGTGATTTAGTTCAGGCCAAACATCAATTATTAAATAAAATTAATTAAACTCAAAAAATTAAAAAATTTAAATTTAATAATATATTATGATAATTATTTTAATATTTTAATTAAAATTTAAATTTATTATTTTAATAATCTTATCTCAAAGCATTTAATTTAAATAGTATGAAAGTTATTAATTTTTAATAATTATCCCACATAATTATTAAATAAAATTAATTAAACTCATAAATAAAATTTAAACATCTATTAATTTTACATGATAAATATCTAAAATCATTTGAAGTAATATATGAATAATTTATTAATTTAAAAATTATTTAAATAATGATATTATTATTTATTTTTAAATTTAAACATGATAAAATAAATAAATAATCTCGAAACATAATCCACAATCTTAATATTATATATATATATAAATATAAATTGATATTACATATAAACTAAATGGACTACAAGTATCTGATTTTTAATAATTTTATTTCAATAAGAGTAGTGGATCTATTAAAGGGAGTTACATTCTTGAGGAGGTGAAATTTTTTTTTTAAAAAACATAATAATAAAAAATAATTAAAAAACTGACTTATATTAAGATTTTTTTAAATTTAATTGAATTCTATAATTAATCTAAATTATAAAAGTGAAAATACATTATTTTCAATGACTAATTAAATTTACTCTTTTATTGTAATAATATTAAATTAATTATTATGAGTATTATTTTTATAATCTTAATATTTACTTTTCTCTAATATATATATATATATATATAAATAAAATGGAGATTTACAATTTAGTCCCTGAGTATTACCATTATTAACAAGTCAGTCCCTATATTTTTAGAAACCTATTAAAACATCCTTATTTTTTCTCTCCGTCAATGAAATAGTCCTTCCGTCTATTTTTGCAGTTAAAAATATAGTAAAAGACCAAATTACCCTCATTTTCCTCATCCTCCTCCTCCTTTTTCTTCTTCATTAATTCTTCCTCATTTTTCTGCTTCTGCTTCTGCTTCTTCTTCTTCTGCTGCTTCTACTTCTTTTGCTTCTCCTTCTTCTTCTTCTCCTTCTTCTTCTTCTTCTTTTTCTCCTTCTTCATCATCATCATCTTCTTCTTCTTCTTTTTTGAGGAGGAGGATAAGGAGGAGGAGGAGGGACTATTTCGTTGACGGAAAGAAACGATAAGGACGCTTTAATAAATGTGAGAAAAAATAGAGACTATTTCGTTGATAAAAAGAAACGATAAGAACATTTTAAAAGATATGAGAAAAGATAAGGACGTTTTAATAGATTTCTGAAAATATAGGGAGGGACGATTTCGTTGACGAAAAGAAACGATGAGGAGTGACTATTTCATTGACGGAAAGAAACGATAATGACGTTTTAATATATATGAGAAAAGATATGGACTATTTCATTGACGGAAAGAAACGATAAGGACGTTTTAATAGATATAAAAAAAATAAAAACGTTTTAATAGATTTTTAAAAATATAGTGATTAACTTGTTAATAATAGTAATATCTAAGAACTAAATAAATAGTTTTATTTAAGGATAAAGTTGAATTTTAAAATTTTTCTCAATCCTCTTTATCTAATATTAACAAAAAAGATGACGAAAAATTATTTCGTTGACAAAAAAAAAATTTAATAAATTTTTAAAAATATAAAAATTAATTTATTAATAATAGTAATATCAAAAGCTAACTTATAAATCTTCCGAGCTTTTGAATTGATTGCGGTGCTAAACCAATAAATATATTTTTTGACAAGGGCCATAAAAATGTATTCATCAAATTATGTGCTTCTTGGATCACTAACAAATGGCATGAAGCCATTGGCTCGCAAAAATGAGTGTGAAGGTGATAGTCAATAATTTCCGTTGTCATAATATGCGAATAAAAGAGTAAAAACGACTCTTGGTAGGTAAAAAGACACTTTTCCTGAAAAGAGAGATACATGTGATTCACATGATAACTCGAGTACGCGAAGCATGTGAGTGTATTTTCTTTCTGTTTATTTATAGTAATAAAATAATTTTAAAAAATTTATTAGTTAATTATTTAATTTTAAAAAATATAATAAAATATTTTTAAAATATTAAATATTTATTCATCAGTTTTTTTTATTTTAAACATTAAATATTTTATAATTTATTATAAAAAAATAAAAATATAACTATAATTTTTATCAATAAATAATTAGTAATTTCATTATTAATATTTTAAATACTCCATAAAGGTAAATAGACTGTGAATAATTTACTTTAACAATTATTTTTTTATAATTTAATCGATAAATTTTATTATTATTATTTTTTATCTTTTTATAATATTTTAGTACTTATTACATGATAAAATCCATTAATTTTATAAAAATTAAATTAATTAGTTATTTTAAAATTTTTCAATATATAATAACTAAAATTAATAAAACTTTTAAAAATTTAATATATTTTTAAAATATAATAAATTAACTAATAAGATTTTTTAAAAATTAAGTAGTAACGTTTATTTTTTTTTAATAAATCCATCATGCACGCATATGATGTAACGATTCGGAAACCGGACCGCTACCGACACTAGGATTCAGATCGACTTAAGGTCACCGGAACCCGTAGCAAACCTACTATGCATCCTGTATACCTGATAAAATCTTATACATGATCATACATTTTCATAAAAAATTTTAAACTTTTCTTTTATCAAGCTTAACCTGCACATACATCATATCTGTAAATATAAAATCCCATACTAGAGCTCTCATCAAATGCTCTAGTAGGGCCAACATTTCATACATCAAGCTTGGTTCAACATATCTCGTCATTAAAAAACATTCATAAAGATCATGTACCAAAAGGGATTAACCATACATTAGGGCCAAGCACAATATTAATCCTCATTACATTACTGTACAATATCTTACATTACATTACATGTCATTTCATGTCCACTACTAATCTATTACATGACATAACCATTACCCTTGCTGATCTTCTGCTATTTCTGACCCTGTAAACCTGGGGGTTAGGGGAAATGGGTGAGCTACAAAAGCCCAGTGAACAGAACAGTAAAAATATTATAATAAACATATGCTTTCATGAAATGCATCACAACACAAACAATTCACATCACAGATGGACTGACCCAAAAATCCCTCTACTCTGTGCTCGGCCCTCGGTGGAGCTCCTCAGGACTTTTATTACATAACATAAGCTGTGTGCCAGGGGTGTAGTGCAGGCCACACCTGGTCTTTCCTGTACTCTGTGCCAGGGGCATAGAATGGCAGCCCTGGTCTTTCATTACATAACATAACATCTAGAGGGCTAATGGGTCGTCCTGTTGTCCATCCACATCAACAACCAATTATGCAATGCGGCATATTCGTGAGGTCTAATGCAACCAACCTATTACATATACATGATGCATGAACATACTTAAAATATTTGATTTCTCGAAATAAAAGATTAGTTTAGTTCTACTCACCTCTGGCTGACTCTGAACTAACTCTGAAGCAGCTATCTCACTGCTGATCACCTCGGTTCCTCAGGTCCGATCCTACACAGGTGGACTCAAATGAGGGACCAAACATACTCTAACATGACTCTAAACATCTCCCCAAAAACCCCCTAAAACATCGTAAAACATGCATAGAAAACAGGCAAAGGAAGGCTGGTGTAACGACCCGAAAATCGGACCGCTACCGGCGCTAGGATCCAGGTCGGCTTAAGGCCGCCGGGACCCGTAGCAAGCCTAACATTTCAACCTGAAAACCTGTTTAATCCCATACATGATCAAGAAAATACATAAAAATTTAAAACTTTTCTTTCGTTCATACACCAAACTCAACCTGTGCATGCACTGTACATAAACATAAACATAATCATGACCCCCTCTGTGGGATCTCATCAATGCCCCAATGGGCGATACATCATAAGTTGAGTTGGTTTGCATAATCATCGTAGAATATCTAAGATCATGTAGTAAAAGGGATATCTTATACATATAGTCAAGCACAACCTCTAATCCTCAAAGTCATTACATGACTAAAACTGTACTTTTACATAACATTAATACATTTATCATGTCCACACTATCTATTACATACACATGACTTCATTACTCTTACGGATCTCCTGGTCTACCCTGTACCTGCAATCCTGGGGAAAATGGAAGAGGGGTGAGCTACTAGAGCCCAGTGAGCAGAATAATAAAAACATTTAAATCATATGGCATCATGGAATGCATCACATCACAGCTAATCACATCAAGGATGAACTTGTCACCAATAGCCCTCTACATAGTCCAACTGTGCCAGAACGTAGAATGGGTCCTGGTCTTTCTCTTACATAACATAGCACAACGTAACAGTCCAACTGTGCCAGAACGTAGAATGGGTCCTGGTCTTTCCCTTATATGGTGCTAGCGAACGTAGAATGGGTCCCACTGGTCTTACATTCCGTACTGTACATATCACATCGTCACATCGTAGATTGAGGGCTATGGATCATCCAACGTTCATCCACATCAATCAACAATAAAGTATGCAATGCAACATATTCGTGAATTCTAATGCAAACAACCTAGTACATCTCATGGCATTCATGATGCGTGAAACATGCTAAAAAGTCCATTATTTGCTTTAAAACATAATGAGTTATTCCACTCACCTCTGGGTAGCTTTGACCAGACACTGGAGCAGCTGACTCACTGCTGGGGTCCTCGATTCCTCGGGTCCGAACCTACACAGGTGGACTCAATTGAGGGACCAATCATACATGAATATAACTCTAAACTACTACCCAAAAACCCCCTAAAACATCATGAAACAATCATAGAAAAACATACAAGACAGGGCTGGACAGGGCACTTTCGGCGGCAGGTTCGGCGGCCGAAAGTCCCTCCAGAGCCGAAAGTCAGGCAGGTTCGGCGGCACCTTCGGCGGCCGAAACTCCCAGACAGAGGCGAAACTCATGCATGTTCGGCGGCACTTTCGGCGGCCGAAACTCCCAGACAGAGACGAAAGTCTCCTTTCGGGGGCAAGCTTCGGCAGCCGAAGGCTGCCTCCATAAGCATGTTCGGCGGCCGAAAGTTCCTTCGGCTGCCGAACCTGGTTTCTCCCTTAGTGGCATAAACTCAGCTCTTCTATACACATTTGCCTCCAAAACTACCCAATCATGCATAAACCTATTCTACAACATTCCCAATCACACACAAACAAACATACAAGTTCCTAGGGGCATCAAACCAACAAAAACCCCAATTACAACACAACAAGCAACTCACATTGTTCATAAACACATATAAAACCCATAAACCTAACCATGAGCTAAACATGCATTCTACCCCATAGATCCACTTAAAACTTACTTAAAACATGCAATGAGCTTAAGATCGGCTCTTACCTCGTGGAGATCGAGAGAGAGACGACCTAACTCAGAGATGGGAGGGGTTGAGTTCCCTTGAACCTTAAAGCTCCAAAACTTTGCTCAAAGCTTGAAAATCTTCAAAACAAAGTAAAAACTCATGAAAATCGAGTAGGATTGGAAGGAAAGAACTCAAGATCGGTGAGGGACGGCGGAGAGCTCACCTTGGCCAAAAATGGGGAAAAAGCTCGCCCGTTTTCGGCTAAAGGACCCTTTTATAGTGGCTGGCCAGGCCACGTTCGGGGGCCGAACGTGCCTCCGCATGCATGCCATGTTCGGCGGCCGAACTCGAGGTTCGGCGGCCGAACCTGGACTTCCCTCACTTATGCTTTCGGGGGCCTAAAAGCGCTCCCGAAGGCATACATGTTCGGCGGCCGAACTTGAGGTTCGGCGGCCGAACCTGAGTTTTCCTCCAAGGTTGTTTTTATGCAAAAACTCATTTCCATTTTACTTAAAACCATGAAATACCTTAAAACATTTTATGAAAACATGATTCTACCCTACTAGAGGCTTCCGACATCCGAGATTCCACCGGACGGTAGGAATTCCGATACCGGAGTCTAGCCGGGTATTACATTCTCCCCCCCTTAAGAACATTCGTCCCCGAATGTTCCTCAACTAGCACATAGCATGGCATAAAACATAACATACATACATAGCACATAAACACATAAAGATCTAACCTTAGAAGAGATGAGGGTACTGCTGGAGCATAGACTCCCGTGTCTCCCAAGTGCATTCTTCCAAATTGTGGTGGTTCCACAGGACTTTCACCATCGGGATTTCCTTGTTTCTTAGCTTTCTGATCTGGGTGTCTATGATCTGTACTGGCTGTTCAACATAGGTGAGATCCTCTTGGACCTCCACATCAGGCTCACTAAGAACCTTGCTCGGATCTGACACAAACTTCCTCAACATCGAAACATGGAAAACCGGATGGATTCTTTCCATTGAAGCAGGTAAATCCAGCTTGTACGACACATTCCCAATCTTTTGCAAGATTTCAAAGGGTCCGATGTATCGTGGGGCTAGTTTACCTTTCTTCCCGAAGCGAACCACTCCTTTCATAGGAGACACCTTGAGCAATACCAGATCCCCCTCCTGAAATTCTACCTGTCTTCTGCGGATGTCTGCATAACTCTTCTGTCTGCTTGCAGCAGTCTTGATCCTTTCTCTGATTATGGGTACTACCCTGCTAGTAATCTCTACTAGCTCAGGCCCTGCCAAGACCTTTTTTCCAACCTCTTCCCAGCAAACAGGAGATATGCACTTCCTTCCATATAAAGCTTCATATGGAGCCATCCCGATGCTAGCATGATGGCTGTTATTGTAGGCAAACTCCACCAAAGGTAGATGCTGCCTCCAAGAACCGCCAAAGTCCAGCACACACATTCTGAGCATATCCTCTATGGTCTGGATGGTCCTTTCTGATTGTCCGTCCGTATGTGGATGGAAAGTAGTGCTAAAATCCAACCTAGTACCCATGGCATTCTGCAGACTCCGCCAAAACCTGGAGGTGAACTGGGGCCCTCTATCTGATACTATCGAAACAGGAACCCCATGCAGCCTGACGATCTCATCAACGTACACCTGCGCCAACTTGTCCACAGAATAGCCACTCCTGACAGGGATGAAGTGAGCAGATTTGGTGAGTCTGTCCACAATCACCCATATGGAGTCTAATCTATTGGACGTCGCCGGTAACCCCACTACGAAGTCCATAGCTATATTTTCCCATTTCCACTCTGGAATAGGTAGCGGGTTAAGCATTCCAGCCGGCTTCTAATGTTACAGCTTCACCCTCTGACACACTTCGCAGGCTGACACAAACTGTGCCACTTCTTTCTTCATAGCTGGCCACCAATAAACCTTCTTCAGATCTTGGTACATCTTGGTGGCTCCGGGGTGAACGTTGTATCTTGCATTATGAGCCTCTCTCATAATGTCTCCTTTTAGCCCTATGTCATCTGGTACACATAGTCTGCTCCCATAGCGGAGGATCCCTTTACTGTCGAATCTGAACTCACTTTCTTTGCCTGACTGAATAGTCCTGGCAATCTTCACTAACTCTGGGTCCTCATGCTGTTTCTGAGCCACCTGCTTCAGAAACACGGGTGCCACTCTCATCTGGGCTACCAAAGCACCTGTATCAGACAACTCCAACTGAAGACCTTCCTCAACGAGCTTGTAAAACTCCTTCACCACTGGCCTCCTTTCTGCCGATATGTGGGATAAACTGCCGAGTGATTTCCGGCTTAAGGCGTCTGCCACAACATTCGCCTTACCCGGATGGTACTGAATCTTGCAATCATAATCACTCAGCAGCTCCACCCATCTTCTCTGTCTCAAGTTCAAATCTCTTTGACTCAGGATGTACTGCAGGCTCTTATGATCTGTAAAGATCTCACATTTAACCCCATAGAGGTAGTGCCTCCACATCTTGAGTGCAAAGATTACTGCTGCCATCTCCAGGTCATGTGTGGGGTAATTTAACTCGTGCTTCTTCAACTGTCTAGAAGCATAAGCAATCACCCTCTCATTTTGCATTAACACACAACCCAAACCCACTCGGGATGCATCACAGAAGACCGTGAAGTCCTCACTGCTGGCTGGCAAAGCTAACACTGGTGCCGAAGTCAACCTCCTCTTAAGCTCTTCAAAACTCTCCTTGCACTGGTCGGTCCACACAAACTTCTGATTCTTCCTGGTTAACCTGGTCAGAGGAGCTGCAATCTTTGAGAAGTCCTGAACGAACCTCCTGTAGTAACCTGCCAAACCCAAGAAACTCCTGATTTCTGTCACTGTCGTGGGTCTAGGCCAGTTAGCCACAGCTTCTACCTTCTTGGGGTCTACCTCTATTCCATTTTCTGACACTACATGCCCCAAGAATGAAATGCTCCTCAGCCAGAACTCACACTTAGAGAACTTGGCATACAAGCCATGTTCCCTCAAGGTTTGCAGAACCAACCTCAGATGATGGGCATGCTCCTCTGCATTCCTAGAATACACTAAGATATCATCTATGAAGACAATAACAAAGTGATCCAGGTATTGGCTAAACACTCTGTTCATGAGATCCATGAATGCTGCAGGGGCGTTGGTTAACCCGAAAGGCATCACAAGGAACTCAAAATGCCCATATCTGGTCTTGAAAGCTGTCTTTGGCACATCTTCATCCCTTATCCTTAGCTGATGGTACCCCGATCTTAGATCTATTTTGGAAAAACAACCCGCTCCTGCTAGCTGGTCGAATAGATCATCGATCCTTGGCAGAGGGTACCTATTTTTGGTAATGACTTTGTTCAACTGCCTGTAGTCGATACAAAGTCTGAGGGACCCATCCTTCTTCTTTACAAATAAGACTGGAGCACCCCATGGTGAGGTACTCTGTCGGATGAAGCCCTTTTCTACCAGCTCTTGCAACTGCTCTTTCAACTCCTTCAACTCAGCTGGGGCCATCCTGTAGGGAGGGATAGAGATCGGTCTAGTTCCAGGCATCAACTCTATCTCGAACTCTATCTCCCTAGCAGGTGGTAAACCTGGAAGCTCATCTGGAAAGACATCTTGAAACTCTCTGACAACTGGCACCGAGGCTGGCTCCCTGACCTGACTACTAAGCTCTCTCACATGAGCCAAATACCCCTGACATCCCTTCCTAAGCAACCTACAAGCCTGAAGAGCTGATATCAGACCTCTAGGTGTACCCCTCTTGTCTCCTCTGAAGACGACCTCTGACCCGTTCTGATCTCTGAACCTGACTACCTTGTCCCTGCAGTCCAAGGTAGCACCATGGGTAGATAGCCAATCCATCCCTAGAATGACGTCAAAGTCTGCCAAATCTAGAACCACAAGATCGGCGGAGAGGCATCTTCCCTCAATAAAAACTGGACTGTACTGGCAGACTGACTCTGCCACTGACGGGTCACACTTGGGTCCACTGACCCATAGGGGACACTCTAACCCAGAGACTATCATACCCAACCTCTCAACGGCTCTCGGAGCAATAAATGAATGAGATGCACCGGGGTCCATTAATGCATACACATCAGAACACCCAATGATGAGATTACCTGACACCACGGTGTTGGATGTGTTAGCCTCCTGCTGAGTCATGGTGAAGATCCTGGCTGGAGCTGATGGACCTTCACCTCGGGAACCAGAAGAAGAGGCTGCCCCTCTCCCTCTACCTCTGCCACTGCCCTGAGTTGTGGCTGGAGCTGCTGGCTGTGCCACACTACCAGAAGCTGTCTGCTGGGGCTGGCCCATAAAAGGTGCTCTAGGACACTCTCGAGCCATGTGTCCCTCCTGTCCACATCTGAAACATGAATTGGTCCCAGCTCGACACACTCCTTTGTGCGGCCTCCCACACCTTTGGCATTCTGTACCGTTTGAACCTGAGCTCGAGCCACCGCCGAATCCCAGACCGGATTTCAACTTACTCCAAAACTTGTTCTTCTTCGGTTTCTTGGTGGTGTTATTCCACCTCTTGCTACTTGAGCCCTGAGAAGAGAGACCTGGCCCTCCTCTGCCTGGGGTCTTAACCCCTGAAGACTGGGTCACTGACTGCTTCACTGACCCCTCAACTATAGCACTCGCCTCCATCCTTCGAGCCATATCTACCATAGTGTGGAAACTTTCCCTCTCAACTAACTGAATCAAAGAGGAGTACCTGGAATGCAGCTTCATAACATATCTCTTGGCTTTCTTCGAATCGGTATCTAGAGCTTGCCCTGAAAAAGGCAATAGCTCCAAGAATTTATCCGTGAACTCCTCCACACTCATGTGTTCTGTCTGCCTCAGCTGTTCAAACTCAATCATCTTCAATTCTCTGGAACTGTCTGGAAAAGCCCAACCCGCGAACTCATTCGCAAATTCTTCCCATGTCATGCCGTCTAGTCTCGGGTCCACATAACACTTGAACCATTCCCGTGCCTTCTTGCACTTTAAGGTGAACCCTGCCATCTGAATGGCCCTGCTATCGTCCGCCCCTAGCTCATCAGTTATTGTCTTCACTACTCTCAGATACTCAAAGGGGTCATCCCCTGACTTGTATTTGGGAGCATCCAGCTTAAGGTAATCTGTCATTTTTACCTTGCTCCCACCGGCTGAGCTAGGTCTAGAAGGTTGAGTAACTGGGGCTACTGGTTCTGTAGGTGGTGGAGGTGGGGGTGCAGCATTCCCTGAGGTGAGGTTTGCCGGGTTTGGATAGAAGGGTGAGGGTGGATAAGCTGGGTACTGTGTGTAAGGTGGATAGAAAGGTGGATAAGGCATGTAGGTAGGATAGGGGTTAAAGCTGGAATAATCCGACGTACCTCCCATCGGATACCCTGAACCTTGTGGGAAGGGTGGATAATGGGGTGGAAAACCATACCCCGAGGCCTGAACGCCTCCCTGTGACTCCCCTGTCCCCTCTTCCTCCATGCTAACATCCAGATTCCCATCCCTCCTCTGATCCTCTTTCATAACCTCCCTCACATCTGAAGAACTTCCTCCTCTATCTGTCCCCCTTCTACTAGCATCAAAAGACCTTCTAGGGTCCCTTGACACTCTTTCTCTGTTTGCTCTACATGACATTGCCCTAGGCAATGTAGGAGGACGGGCGCTCGTGCCCTCATCCTCAGGTGGTACTCCAGTCAATCTTGCAGATTGACGGGTTCCTCTCATCCTATTTTCTGAAAAACAGAACACATCACACAAACATTAGCATCATATGGTTCATGTGGGCACAAATGAACCCTCATCACATATACATCATTCATATCATAACATCAATGCACATGTATATAATCATGGCATTTCACATTATCATACAAGACAGGACTCCACATCCAATCCTAGTGGACATGATCTTTCCTATTGTGCTTGACCTTCTATAACATCTATGAGCCCGACACTCTAGGTCCGACCCTATGAACCTAGGGCTCTGATACCATTCTGTAACGACCCGAAAATCGGACCGCTATCGGCGCTAGGATCTAGGTCGGCTTAAGGCCGCCGGGACCCGTAGCAAGCCTAACATTTCAACCTGAAAACCTGTTTAATCCCATACATGATCAAGAAAATACATAAAAATTTAAAACTTTTCTTTCGTTCATACACCAAACTCAACCTGTGCATGCACTGTACATAAACATAAACATAATCATGACCCCCTCTGTGGGATCTCATCAATGCCCCAATGGGCGATACATCATAAGTTGAGTTGGTTTGCATAATCATCGTAGAATATCTAAGATCATGTAGTAAAAGGGATATCTTATACATATAGTCAAGCACAACCTCTAATCCTCAAAGTCATTACATGACTAAAACTGTACTTTTACATAACATTAATACATTTATCATGTCCACACTATCTATTACATACACATGACTTCATTACTCTTACGGATCTCCTGGTCTACCCTGTACCTGCAATCCTGGGGAAAATGGGAGAGGGGTGAGCTACTAGAGCCCAGTGAGCAGAATAATAAAAACATTTAAATCATATGGCATCATGGAATGCATCACATCACAGCTAATCACATCAAGGATGAACTTGTCACCAATAGCCCTCTACATAGTCCAACTGTGCCAGAACGTAGAATGGGTCCTGGTCTTTCCCTTACATGGTGCCAGCGAACGTAGAATGGGTCCCACTGGTCTTACATTCCGTACTGTACATATCACATCGTCACATCGTAGATTGAGGGCTATGGATCATCCAACGTTCATCCACATCAATCAACAATAAAGTATGCAATGCAACATACTCGTGAATTCTAATGCAAACAACCTAGTACATCTCATGGCATTCATGATGCGTGAAACATGCTAAAAAGTCCATTATTTGCTTTAAAACATAATGAGTTATTCCACTCACCTCTGGGTAGCTTTGACCAGACACTGGAGCAGCTGACTCACTGCTGGGGTCCTCGGTTCCTCGGGTCCGAACCTACACAGGTGGACTCAAATGAGGGACCAATCATACATGAATATAACTCTAAACTACTCCCCAAAAACCCCCTAAAACATCATGAAACAATCATAGAAAAACATGCAAGAGAGGGCTGGACAAGGCACTTTCGGCGGCAGGTTCGGCGGCCGAAAGTCCCTCCAGAGCCGAAAGTCAGGCAGGTTCGGCGGCACCTTCGGCGGCCGAAACTCCCAGACAGAGGCGAAACTCATGCATGTTCGGCGGCACTTTCGGCGGCCGAAACTCCCAGACAGAGATGAAAGTCTCCTTTCGGGGGCAAGCTTCGGCAGCCGAAGGCTGCCTCCATAAGCATGTTCGGCGGCCGAAAGTTCCTTCGGCTGCCGAACCTGGTTTCTCCCTTAGTGGCAGAAACTCAGCTCTTCTATACACATTTGCCTCCAAAACTACCCAATCATGCATAAACCTATTCTACAACATTCCCAATCACACACAAACAAGCATACAAGTTCCTAGGGGCATCAAACCAACAAAAACCCCAACTACAACACAACAAGCAACTCACATTGTTCATAAACACATATAAAACCCATAAACCTAACCATGAGCTAAACATGCATTCTACCCCATAGATCCACTTAAAACTTACTTAAAACATGCAATGAGCTTAAGATCGGCTCTTACCTCGTGGAGATCGAGAGAGAGACGACCTAACTCGGAGATGGGAGGGGTTGAGTTCCCTTGAACCTCAAAGCTCCAAAACTTTGCTCAAAGCTTGAAAATCTTCAAAACAAAGTAAAAACTCATGAAAATCGAGTAGGATTGGAAGGAAAGAACTCAAGATCGGTGAGGGACGGCGGAGAGCTCACCTTGGCCGAAAATGGGGAAAAAGCTCGCCCGTTTTCGGCTAAGGGACCCTTTTATAGTGGCTGGCCAGGCCACGTTCGGGGGCCGAACGTGCCTCCGCATGCATGTCATGTTCGGCGGCTGAACTTGAGGTTCGGCGGCCGAACCTGGACTTCCCTCACTTATGCTTTCGGGGGCCTAAAAGCGCTCCCGAAGGCATGCATGTTCGGCGGCCGAACTTGAGGTTCGGCGGCCGAACCTGAGTTTTCCTCCAAGGTTGTTTTTATGCAAAAACTCATTTCCATTTTACTTAAAACCATGAAATACCTTAAAACATTTTATGAAAACATGATTCTACCCTACTAGAGCTTCCGACATTCGAGATTCCACCGGACGGTAGGAATTCCGATACCGGAGTCTAGCCGGGTATTACAATTGGTCAGGGGACTTTCGGCGGCAGGTTCGGCGGTCGAAGGTCCCTACAAATCCAAAAGTCAGGCACTTTCGGGGGCATGATTCGGCGGTCGAAATTCATCCACAGATCCGAAAGTCAAGCACTTTCGGGGGCAGGTTCGGCGGCCGAAACTCCCCTCTAGAGCCGAAAGTCCAAACTTTCGGGGGCGAGTTTAGGCGGCCAAAGCTGCCTCCACAGGCAGGTTCGGCGGCCGAAACTGGCTTCGGCGGCTGAACCTGGGTTCTCCCGAAGGGCAGAACCCGATTCCGCCTCACTCATCCAGCCACCCAAAACTTTTCAACTTGCATCCAACTATTCTAAAATATGCATAAACACATTTTCAAGCACATAGGGGCATAAAACTAGCCTAAACCCCAACAAACATCAACATAACATCACATTTCTCATTAAACTAACATAACCCTAACATTTTACATTTACTCTAAACATGCATTAAACACCCTTAAAACCCCTCAAAACTTAAAATATAAAAGAAGGTGAGGATCTACGCTTACCTCTTGAAGATCGAGAGGAGAGGTGATCCAAACTTGGAGATTGGGAGAAATCGAGCTCCGGGGGTCTCCAAGCTTTAAAACTTTGATCGTAGTTTAAAATCTTCAAAATAAAGGTAAAAACTCATCAAAAACTTGAAGGGATTGAAGGAAAATACAAAATCAACCACGGAATGGCGAAATCTCACCTATGCCCGAAAATAGAGAGAGAAAACTCGCCCATTTTCGGACATGGGGCCTTTTATAGGGGGTGGCCAGACCACCTTCGGGGGCCAAAGGTGCTTCCGCAAGAGCCCAATGTTCGGCGGCCGAACCTGGCTTTTTCCTCCTTAGTCTTTTCTTTCAAAACTCAATTTCTTTCTTCATTAAAACCATAAAAATATAAAAAAAACATTTCAGAAAACCTTTATTTTACCCTTCTAGAAGGTTCCGACATTCGAGAAATTTCAGATTCCAACGGAGATTCCGCCGGAAGGTAGGAATTCCGATGCCGGAGTCTAGCCGGGTATTACATATGACAAGAACATGGAGCTTAATTTTTTGGTTTGGGAAAAAAAATTAGAGAAACACATAAACGTGATAATAAAAGAATAAAAAATAAGATAATCCAATCAGAACTTTTCAAAAGCATTGATAGAAAGTAATTTAAAATAATGAAAAGAGAAAAAAGAAGACATTTTTGTTTAACCAAAATTTTTTTTTAGGGTGACAATCACTACTCATAGCCTAGGGTCTGAGATTGATAATTGACATTCTAATTAATTGAATTTTTTTATAAAAAAAAAAACCATTCAAAATGGTTATTGAAATGCCAAGTTCTAGCAATTACGATCAATATTTTTCTTAAAAAAAAAATCGACATCCTTCATATATAAGCAGAGATTATTTTCCGAATGCATTCAAGGATGTCCAATGCTAAGGTGAGCAATATCCGGTTCAAACTGAATAAATCGACCAAATCAAATTAACTTAAAATTTTAGTTCGATTTTTTGTTCATTTTTGTTCGATTCGATTTTTAATTTTAAAAATTTCGGTATTTTGATTCAGTTCGGTTTTGATCGAAAAAAATCGAATCAAACTGATTAGTGATAATAGTATATTATTTTTAATAGAGTGTAAAAAATAAAAAAATTATTAAAAATTCAAATTGATCAAACTGAATTGAATCAATCGAATCAGACCGATTCAATTCAATTCAGTTTTTTACCACATCAGTTCGATTCAGTTTTCATAAATACCAAAATTTTAAATTTTAATTTTTTTAATTCGATTCAATTTTAAACCGAATCAACCGACATTAGAATAGTTCTTCACATTTGATTTTATTAATTATTCTGCCCCTTTGTTCATTTTGGTTATTTTTACTAAAACATGGCCAATGAAGTTTAAAAGTGTTATAATAATGATTTAAAGAAAATTAGGAATAAAAATATTTATAATGATAAAAACTCATAAAAAGTATTAAACATTAATAATAAAAATTGAGAAAAATAGACTGATGTCCGAAAGTATATGATGAAATTAAAATTTAGTCCTTTAATTAACATATTTTTCAAAATGTTAAAAAGAAAATTGATTCATTAGCTTTTTACTATATATATATATATAATAGAAGGATTAAAAAATAATTTTTCTAGAAAAATTATGTCTCGCTAAAGTTTGATATTCCTATTCTCTCCGGATACAAATAAAAAAATAAAATAAATATATGAAAGTGAGTAGTACAAGTCTTATCAAAATCTAGAAAAATTATTTTCCACTTATGTAGAAGGGTGTAAACGAATTGAGTCGATTTTAATTTTGAAAATTTCAAATTTGATTTGTTAAAATTTTTTAAATTTGATCGAACTCGAGTTTTACTCATTTTGAATTTGAGCTGAGTATTAGTAAATTCAAACTTAACTCATTTAGCAAACGAGTTTAGACGAGTCAATCTCCTATTGAATTTAATATCAAATAGTTCATTAACAGTTCAATTTATTTATATGTGTAATGACTTTTAATTTAAAATTAATAAATTTAAAATTAAATAATTTTAGTTATATAACTATATATATAAATAAGCTCTCAAACTTATAAAGAACAAGCACTTAAATTTTAATGATCTGAATATTTATAAGATTTAATAGTGTAATTAAACTATGTAAAGCTAAATTTTGAAAAATTTAGGTTTGGTTCATAAAAGTATATGTAGGGTGTGAGTTTATTTCTCTTATGATATTAGTTTTAGCATGCTTAACAAGACTGTTCACGAGTCTATTCGTAAACTCAAAAATGAATCGAGCTCACGAGTCTTAACGAGATGAATACTATAGAGCTCGAGTTAGTAAACGAGTCAAAATATTAAGTTCAAGCTTGACTCGTTTAGAAATCGAATCAAGCCCATCAAACTTTTATCGAATTGAATCTCAAGTAGTTTACAAACACTTTAGTTTGTTTACCTCCTACTTATGTAGGCCTAAAATCAGAACATATATATGGCAAAGGAAAATGATCGAAACAATGACTTTCAACTCTCTCCATCGAATAAAATGTATCTATTATTTTATTTTTTTCTTAATTAATTATTATACTTTTTTATTAATAAGATAGAGAGCATTGAATAATGTTAACCTCATTTTTATATACTTTTTAAGAACATTTTGTACCCATTTTGCTCATGTAAATAAGTATATGTACTTATTTATTCGATATTTTTATAAGTATTTTATAGATATTTTGCCTTTATTTTGTCGGAAAAAGGTATGCCAAATGGGTCTTGAAGATCATTTGTTTCAAAGAGGGCCAGAAAGTTGCATAAACAGCTTATGTTACTCAAGCTGCTAACTCATTTTAATATGCAGAAAATCAGCAACTTATGGTGATGATATGTCAACCTCTTTTATTCTGCTAGGCAACTTTTTAGGACATATAAATAGTCTTTTTCTTTAGGTTTTAGAGGGGAGATGACCTAAAATAAAGGAAAGTGCAATCACCTCCCTTTCCTCCCTATTTTCACACTCTTCTTCCTCGTTTCACTTGGAGAAAAGGAAGGAGCTACTGGAACTTCACCAATGGAGGCTCTTTAGGCATAGATTATCAATATTTGAAGAGTTCTCCATTTGAATTTTTCTTCTCTTTTATTAATTTTATGTTGTCTTTGCTTTATTTTGAGATTTCCCTTGTAAATACTATGTTTAGCTAGTAAGTAGATTTTTTAGATTTCAGAGATTGTGTATATAATACTCTATTTTAATCTTAGATTTGAACTAATTTCTATCAATTGGTTTGTGCTAATTTCTAATTTTGAGTTGGGTATTTGATCTTAATTCTTTTTCTTGTGCTTAATCTCTTGCTTTGTGTTTGGCTAACCAAAGTAGTGTTTTAATCATTAATTGATGTATTAAAAGATAAAGATTAATGATGGAAAACCTAGGATAAGAACTTATATTCTTATATTCAAGAAATTAACTAAAGGTATGAAAGGATTTCAAAATTAATTAAAGGACTCAATGAGTTTTTATTAAATCAAGAACCACGAAAGTAGGAATTGATTTAATTAAAGCACAATCTTGTTGTCTTGAAAGAGAATTAAGGTGATTTTAAAAGTAATTCTTTTAAGAAATAAAATACCCATGAATCGATAGAAATTGAAGGAAATCTGAATTAATTAGATTGCGAATCCCAAATCTCTGAAATTGCCTTTCCATATTTGATTTTTAATCTTAGTTAATTGTTATTTAGTTGCTTCCTAGTTAATTTATCATTGCTTAGTTTAATCGCTTTCAATTGCTAGTTATTTTCTCTTGCTAGTATAGAATTAATTAGTTTAATTGCCATCTCTTTTGTTAATTTTAATTAATTTGCTGCACATTTTACTTTTATTAGTTAATTTTAGTATTAATTTGATTAGTCCAAACAATTGCTTCAACCATTGCATGGTACTTAAATACTAATTCTCCATGGGAACGTGATCGAACGTAATTTCAACATATTTTTCATATTATTCTTAGTATTGAATTGAGTATTTTTCTAGTTAATTTTGTATTTTTAGTCATATTTCGTAGAAAAGTAAAAAAGAAAAAAAAATTTAATAAAAAGTGATTTAAAAGCACTGACTTGACCAAATGATTTGGATAAACCTTCCAAATGTTTATACTGCACAGAAGCTAGGAATTGACCAGACTCGCAGGCTAAGTTAACTATTTTCAGACAGTGGATTTGACCAAGCGATTTGCCCAAATCAACTGGGCAAATCAATAGACTGCACAAAATTAAACAGTGAGCGGAAAAAATACAGATTTAAAAACAAGAAGACCAGGTCTTCTTATTAAAAACTGCGGAACACACGGGATTTCTTCTCCATCAGTGCAGCACCATGTGTTCCTTAAATCAAGGAGTTCTATTCTTGGAAGAAACATATTAAAAGAAGATTCATAATTCAAAGCAAAGAAGGATTCATAATTCAAAGCAAAGAAGAATTCATAATTCAAAGCAAAGAAGGATTTTTAATTCAAAGTAAAGAAGAATTTCTATTTCCAAAAGGATTTTACTAGGTTTAAGCACTTATATAAGCCCATCATTGAAGACAACCATATATCTCATCTCATCTCTCTTCACCAGCATTGATCCTTCATCTTCAATTCTCTTCTCTTTTGTATTTTCTTTGAAAGCATGAGTGGCTAAACCTTTTATTTCTAGTTGAAGTTAGGGTGAAATTTCAATTTTTACATTTGGGAGATCTAAACTCAATTGTTCATCCTTTATTCTTTAATATTTATCCAAATTTTGTTCTTCATATTATTATTGTTTTGTTATTTGATCAATATGACCCATTGTTCTTAATTTCAAAGTAATATATTGTTAGTTTGAATGTTTTGAGTCTGTAATTGATTATGTTATTCAACAAGTAACAATTAGTGTAATCACTCAAAAATTACATTATCTAACTCAAATTCACCACGCTGCTGGTAAGTTAGAATTAAGTCTCTCTAATGCTTAAAGCAATTGATAAATAAAATTCCAAAGATGTTCTTTGGGCAATTTGTTGGCTAGGGTTAATTAGCGAATATTTTCTAATTAATTTAAACTTAAGGAGAGATTGGTTATGTGGAGCGTCTGGTTATGTAGAGCGTTTTCAATAACTATAACTAATTTATTGAAACGAATAAAAGTATTTTTGTATCAATGATCAATTCATAAACTGAAATGGATCCTACACTTCAACTAGAATTTGTTTGTATTGATTTATTTCTCTTTTAGTTATCGCTTTCTTTAAATTGCTTTTTATTTTACTCATCATCAAAACTCTCCATTTTATTTTTATTATTTATTTTTCTAGTCATTGTTTGGAAATTTTTAGTGTCAATTCCCTGTGGATTCGATCATATTCTCCCTATACACAATTTATAATTATTGATATTTAATATGTTATTTTTTGTGGCTTCAACACCCATCAGAATGATGCTTTACTCTATCATTATATTACTTGTTCGACCTGTATACTTGCGAAATCATAATAAGTTTTTGGAGCCATTACTAGGGAATTAGTTTTGTTTGTATTAGGTGATTGGTTGTTTGGTTGATTTGGACATTTTCCTTTTAATTTTCTCTTTTATTATCTTTTTACTTGCTTGCTTTATTTTTGAATTCTTTTAGATATTTTCTTTTATATGAAACGATCAATTTCACATTCAAGAAGAAGAAGAAGATACTCAAAAAGTAAAAGCTATAGCTCAACAAAATAATAGAACAATTCGAGATCTTGCTTATCCTAGTTTTGGTGATTTTCGACCCAGTGTAGTGAAACCTAGAGTTGATGCAAACAATTTTGAGTTGAAGCCATCTTTGGTTCAAATGGTGCAACAATCTCAGTTTAGTGGAAATCCTACCGAGAGCCCACATCTACACTTGAGTAATTTCATGGAGATAAGTGATATGATCAAGCTTAATGGAGTTTTTGAAGATGCAATTAGATTGAGACTTTTTCCATTTTCATTGAGACATAAAGCTGAAGAGTGGCTCAATACTTTGCCACCTGGATCTATTACCACTTGGGAGCAATTATCATAAGCTTTTATTGAGCAGTATCTACCTTCAGGCAAGACGGCTAAGTTGTAAACTGAACTTACTTCTTCCACACCAAGGGAGGATGAGTCTTTATATGAAGCTTGGGAGTGATACAAGGAACTTCAAAGGAAGTGTCCTCACCATGATATACCAAAGTGGATGGTAGTGCAACACTTTTACAATGTCATTTCTCCAAATTTAAGTCCAATGGATGCAGCAGCATAAGGTATTTTGATGGGAAAAACTGAAGATGATGCTTATGCTTGCTTGGACAAAATTGCTTACAACAACTACCTGTGGAACAGTGAAAGAGCCAATGTGAAGAGCGAAGCTAAGAAACCTGCTGGGATGTTTGAGATTGAGGTCATGTCAATGATCAATGCCAAGTTTGATGCCTTAGCTAGAAGGATGGATATGATGAAAGCCAACAATGTGAATGCTTTGAATGACATGAGTTATGGATCAAGCTTTGGGTATGACAATCAAAGTTGGGGACAAGAATTTTCAGCTGAGAAAATCAATTATGTCAACAACTATCGACAAAAAAGCATGGGTAATCCATACTTAAGCACTTAGAACCAAGGGTGGAAGAATCATAATAACTTCTCTTGGCCTGAACAACCGAAGCAAAATTAGAATTTTCAGCAGCAATTTCCTCCTCCACAATATCACTTTTCTCCACCACAAAATAAGAGACCACCTGGGTTCCAAGTTGGAAGAAATCAAGATATGAATTTTCAGCAATCTTAACCTATTTTTGAGCAAAAGACTTCCATGGAGTCAATGATGGAGAAGTTTATACTCCGATAATAACAAGAAGAGGAATGGATCAAAAGATGCTTGAAAACCAAATTGCACAACAAGCAAGCTCTTCTAGCAAAGCTCAAGAGAAGCTACCTAGTGTAATACCCGGCTAGTTCAGGCATCAGAATTCTTACCATCTGGTGGAATTCCGGAATGTCAGAGGTGCTAGAAGGGTAAGAGTGAAGGGTTTCTAAAAGATTTTCAAGTGTTTAAAAGGTTTGATTCAGAAAGAGGTAAGTTGTGAGGAGAATTGGCCTAAGGAGTTTCTGCCAGGTTCGGCCCCCGAATGTAAGTTCGGCCGCCGAAAGTGCCCAATGTTCGGCCCCCGAAGTTTATGTTCGGCCCCCGAAAGTTGCATGGTTTTGCATGCAGTTTCGGCAGCCGAAGCTGAGGAGGTCGGTTCGTTGTGCACACTCCTCAGTCCGTGGTTTGGCCAGGTGTTCACCTCCAGATCATGACCAGAGGTTTGGCCACGTCTCCCTTGACTCATCTGCAAGCTTTAATCAGCTTATGCAGAGGGTTGGTCTTTTGCAAAAGGGGTTGAACGTTTTTGAGAGAAAAGAAGAGTTGTGAGGGTTTGAAGCTTTGGAGGAGGAGTTGCTGAGTTGGCTGGTCCTCTTCTGTTTTCAAGAGGTAAGGGAAGTCTTTAAACTTGTTTTACTGATTTATAACAGCTTTTAAAGAGGTTAAGGGGAGAGTTATGTATATAGGGTTAGTTTTGATGTTTTAATGGTGTAAGTATGTATATGTGTTATAGTTGCTGTTTTGTTGGGGTTAGTAGGTAGTTTTGGACCCCTTGGGTCATATACCTGAGTATATGTGAGTGAAGGAGGAGGTATGCATGTATGGAGTGGGGTTGGTGCTTGGCAGGCTTGTTCATGCACGAAGCTGAGTTCTGGATGAACTCAGGTTCGGCCGCCGAAGGGAGGATTCGGCCGCCGAACCCCTTGTGGAGGCAGTTTCGGCTGCCTAAGGTTGCTTCCGAAAGAATGGACTTTCGGCTCTGTCATGCACATTCGGCCGCCGAAGGTGCCGCCGAAGGTGCTCTGTCCAGCCTTCTTTTGCATGTTTATGTGATTGTTTTCAGAGGGTCAGAGGGGATTATAGGGGATTGTGTAAGAGTTGCTAAGAGTATGTTTGACACCTCAGTCGAGTCCATTTGTGTAGGCTTGGACCCGACAGTTCAGGGAGGTCGTCAGGCTTAGCAGTTGCAGCGTCAGTCAGGTTTCTGCTTGAGGAGCAGAGGTGAGTAGAACTAAACTTAATCTTTTATTTTGAGAAAATGGAATGTATGAAGCATAGTTCATGCATCATGACTGTTATGATTTCTATTAGGGTGAGTTGCATTAGAATCACGAAGTTGTTGCATTGCCTTATTCAGTGATAGTGGGAATTGGACCAAGGCGACATCAATAGCCCGTCGAGGGAGTTTTGAGGTCATGTCTAATTCCAGATGATTGGACCCAGGCGACATCAATAGCCCGTCGAGGGAGTTTTGAAGTCATGTCCAATCAATGATGTGGAATGTATGAGTTGTGTTGCATTTTCATAAAAGATGTGTATGAATGAACTATTTTCAGTGTTTCTACTCACTGGGCTTTATAGCTCATCCCTTTCCCTTAATCCCAGTTTTGCAGGTACAGGGTTAGCTGGGAAGTCAGAAGCATCAGAGTGTTGGCTTCAGTATGTGTGTAATAGTATAGTGTGGACATGATGTAATTCAAGAGATATATGTAAAAGTGATGTAATAGACAGTCAGATAGTGTGCTTGTGGTTTAGAATGTGCCTTGCCTATAGTATGTTTATCCCTTGTATATGCATGTATCCAGTTTTACAGTTTCTTGATGAGAAATGAGTCAGATCAGACTTAATATATGTTGTGTTTCGAAAACCCAGTGAATGATAACTGTGAGGGCTTCCTTGACCCAAGACCAGTGCAAAGGAAAGACCAGGTTTGATTCCTGTGATCCACAGAGTAGACCACTAGAGAAGACCAGGTTTGATTCCTGTGACTCTATGGTAACCAAGTTAACTTATGATATGCTGACCCTTACAGAGTGGGTTCTATGCTGCAGAGCGCATAGGGTATGGAGGTTACTTGGTAAAGCATCACTGGTGTGTTATAGATAGCCTGAGGGCTAGTTCAGATGAGTCTATCTGAGCATTTTGGTTCATATGCTTGGACCTACAAAGAGTGTTTTACAGGTTAAGTCTGGTTGTTTTAATGAAAAGTTTTAACAGTTAATAGTCCAGTCGGATCATGTATGGGATTGTAACAGGTACACAGAGTTCAGGATAGGCTTACTACGGGTCTAGGCGGCCTTAAGCCGATCTGAATCCTAGTGCCGAGCAGTTTGGGCCGTTACAGAGAGGGTACCGGTTTCCGGGCTGTTACAGATGGTATCAGAGCATAAGGCCTCATAAGTACGGTGTGTTGAGCCTTTTTGTTCAAGGATTAGAGATATCTCACATCGGAAAGAGGTTGGTCTAGAGGTTATAGAAAGGCAAAGCACAATAAGTTAAATCATGTCCACTAAGATAGGAAGTTTGTTTTGCATGCTGATGTGAAATGCTATGCTGGATGCTATGCATGTATATGTTCTATGTTCATGTGTCTTTCATATGAACTATATGTGTGCTAATGTTTGCTTATTTGTGTTTTGTGTTTTCAGAAGAGCTAAGATGAGTGGAATTAGTCCTCAGAGTGATTCAGATCCGTCGGAAGGGTCTTTTGATGATAGTAGAGAAGGAATGAATCTAGAATCAGAAAACAGGAGAGAGCTAGAAGTGGATGTGCAAAGAAGGGATGTAGGTGTACAGGTGAATGTAGATGAAGAGACTTTAGAGGATACTCAGACCAAGGATTCTAGGATAGGAGAGAATGATCCCTCCACCTGGAGTACAGCTACCTGGAAAGGAGCAAAGTGGGGGAAAGCTACAAAGAAAAAGGTTAGAGGCCGTAAAAGGTCAAAGAAAAAGGAGTTCTGGAATAGGATAAACCCTAGTTTATATAGTGATGCTGGTCCAAGTTCTGTAAAGAGATGGAGAGGTAGAGAAAAGGTAATAGCTAAGAGTTAAAGAAATAGAGTATCAGAAAAGAGTTAAAAAGAGAGAATGGGTATAAGATGCTATGTTTCAGGTTTCTCTAATCCCAGGCATAGTGACAATGGTTCGCTCAAGTAAGAAGTAAAGGTAAGTAAGATAATAGCAGAAAGAAAAGTGGGATAGATCAGAAAAAGAGAAAAAAAAAAAAAAGGTTTAGAGTAGTCTGGGAATAGGTGGTAGTTGAGGCAGAGGAAAAGGTCAGTCTTTTCTTCAGTGGATTCCCGAGAGAAGTTCCATTTGCGTTAGCTTGGATCTTCACCCTGACTCAGTAAGAGATTGCGACATCAAATACGGTGACGTCAGGTACGTTCACTTGAAAGTGTTTGGATGTGTATGCTTTGTTTTGGACCCTAGTGTTTCGCTTTCCTTGCTTTTGGTGAGCTGGTAATAGAGTGGGTTTGATGACTTCTGGGCTTAGAGAGTTTTCTTTGGGTTGCTAGACCCGCGTGTGATCCATCTGTGGCAGAGTCAGTCTGTAGGTTCATTTCAGTGCATGTGAGAGTAGTGGATGCAATCCAGCTGACCTTATGGTTCTAGAGTTGACTAGTGATGTCAATCTAGGGCGGATTGAGTAGCTACTCATAGTCCTACCTGTGTCAATAGAGACAAGGTAGGAGAGTTCAGAGTATAGGATGGATCAGTGGTCGTCCTTTCGAAGGACAGCGTATAGAGGTGCCTAGAAGTTGATGTCAGCCCTACAGGCTCACGGTTATTCAGGAAAGGTTATCAGAGGGTTGTGAGCACGTTTGTCAGGACAGGGAATCAGCCTCAGTGCCCTTTTCTCGTGAGTACTAGATGTTTCCCAGGTAGGATGTCAGGTTTACCATCTGTCAGGGAGGTAGGATTGGAATGAGAATGGTATCTGGACGCGGAACCATTGCTTCCTCTCTTTCTTCTACAGAATGGCACCTGCAGAGAGAAAGCTAAGAATAGTCAGGATAGTGGAAAAGAGGCTTGGTAGTTAAGGGTTTTATCTGACTTAGTACCTCACCCTGGTATATGCACAAGTTGGTGTGGGAAACGAACGATAAATCCTTAAGGTTTTGCTCTGATAGGTGAATAGATCAGTGAGTGCAAGCTGGTAAGTAAGTACCAAGTTTTCCTTGTTAGGATTGATAATCGTTTAGCTGCTCTGATAAAAGTTATTTATGGTTTTGGTGTGAGCAAAGTTTTGAATGCTACCAGTTGAGAGTTTGGAAGTAACGGTTAGAAAAGAGGTTGGTTAAGAAAAGATAAAGAGAAAAAGGAATAAGGATCAGCATAGCGCAGCGAAAGCTGTAGAGTTCAGAAAAAGGATTTTGCAGTATGGACTCAACTCAGGAAACTAGAGATGCAGGAATTCTCTCTTGCGAGAGAAGTGGTAGGCTTTATATGTTTATCTGTTTGTTTTTAACATTCGAGGACGAATGTTTTATAAGGGGGGAAGAATGTAATACCCGGCTAGTTCAGGCATCAGAATTCTTACCATCCGGTGGAATTCCGGAATGTCAGAGGTGCTAGAAGGGTAAGAGTGAAGGGTTTCTAAAAGATTTTCAAGTGTTTAAAAGGTTTGATTCAGAAAGAGGTAAGTTGTGAGGAGAATTGGCCTAAGGAGTTTCTGCCAGGTTCGGCCCCCGAATGTAAGTTCGGCCGCCGAAAGTGCCCAATGTTCGGCCCCCGAAGTTTATGTTCGGCCCCCGAAAGTTGCATGGTTTTGCATGCAGTTTCGACAGCCGAAGCTGAGGAGGTCGGTTCGTTGTGCACACTCCTCAGTCCGTGGTTTGGCCAGGTGTTCACCTCCAGATCATGACCAGAGGTTTGGCCACGTCTCCCTTGACTCATCTGCAAGCTTTAATCAGCTTATGCAGAGGGTTGGTCTTTTGCAAAAGGGGTTGAACGTTTTTGAGAGAAAAGAAGAGTTGTGAGGGTTTGAAGCTTTGGAGGAGGAGTTGCTGAGTTGGCTGGTCCTCTTCTGTTTTCAAGAGGTAAGGGAAGTCTTTAAACTTGTTTTACTGATTTATAACAGCTTTTAAAGAGGTTAAGGGGAGAGTTATGTATATAGGGTTAGTTTTGATGTTTTAATGGTGTAAGTATGTATATGTGTTATAGTTGCTGTTTTGTTGGGGTTAGTAGGTAGTTTTGGACCCCTTGGGTCATATACCTGAGTATATGTGAGTGAAGGAGGAGGTATGCATGTATGGAGTGGGGTTGGTGCTTGGCAGGCTTGTTCATGCACGAAGCTGAGTTCTGGATGAACTCAGGTTCGGCCGCCGAAGGGAGGATTCGGCCGCCGAACCCCTTGTGGAGGCAGTTTCGGCTGCCTAAGGTTGCTTCCGAAAGAATGGACTTTCGGCTCTGTCATGCACATTCGGCCGCCGAAGGTGCCGCCGAAGGTGCTCTGTCCAGCCTTCTTTTGCATGTTTATGTGATTGTTTTCAGAGGGTCAGAGGGGATTATAGGGGATTGTGTAAGAGTTGCTAAGAGTATGTTTGACACCTCAGTCGAGTCCATTTGTGTAGGCTTGGACCCGACAGTTCAGGGAGGTCGTCAGGCTTAGCAGTTGCAGCGTCAGTCAGGTTTCTGCTTGAGGAGCAGAGGTGAGTAGAACTAAACTTAATCTTTTATTTTGAGAAAATGGAATGTATGAAGCATAGTTCATGCATCATGACTGTTATGATTTCTATTAGGGTGAGTTGCATTAGAATCACGAAGTTGTTGCATTGCCTTATTCAGTGATAGTGGGAATTGGACCAAGGCGACATCAATAGCCCGTCGAGGGAGTTTTGAGGTCATGTCTAATTCCAGATGATTGGACCCAGGCGACATCAATAGCCCGTCGAGGGAGTTTTGAAGTCATGTCCAATCAATGATGTGGAATGTATGAGTTGTGTTGCATTTTCATAAAAGATGTGTATGAATGAACTATTTTCAGTGTTTCTACTCACTGGGCTTTATAGCTCATCCCTTTCCCTTAATCCCAGTTTTGCAGGTACAGGGTTAGCTGGGAAGTCAGAAGCATCAGAGTGTTGGCTTCAGTATGTGTGTAATAGTATAGTGTGGACATGATGTAATTCAAGAGATATATGTAAAAGTGATGTAATAGACAGTCAGATAGTGTGCTTGTGGTTTAGAATGTGCCTTGCCTATAGTATGTTTATCCCTTGTATATGCATGTATCCAGTTTTACAGTTTCTTGATGAGAAATGAGTCAGATCAGACTTAATATATGTTGTGTTTCGAAAACCCAGTGAATGATAACTGTGAGGGCTTCCTTGACCCAAGACCAGTGCAAAGGAAAGACCAGGTTTGATTCCTGTGATCCACAGAGTAGACCACTAGAGAAGACCAGGTTTGATTCCTGTGACTCTATGGTAACCAAGTTAACTTATGATATGCTGACCCTTACAGAGTGGGTTCTATGCTGCAGAGCGCATAGGGTATGGAGGTTACTTGGTAAAGCATCACTGGTGTGTTATAGATAGCCTGAGGGCTAGTTCAGATGAGTCTATCTGAGCATTTTGGTTCATATGCTTGGACCTACAGAGAGTGTTTTACAGGTTAAGTCTGGTTGTTTTAATGAAAAGTTTTAACAGTTAATAGTCCAGTCGGATCATGTATGGGATTGTAACAGGTACACAGAGTTCAGGATAGGCTTACTACGGGTCTAGGCGGCCTTAAGCCGATCTGGATCCTAGTGCCGAGCAGTTTGGGCCGTTACAGAGAGGGTACCGGTTTCCGGGCTGTTACACCTAGCCAACCCAAGAACCCAAGAGAATGCAAGGCAGTTCATTTGAGAAGTGGAAAAGTTGTTGGGGATGAGAGTGAAAAGAAAAGTGAGGTTGAGAAGAAAGAAAAAGAAGATGAGAAAGAAAAGTGTGTTGAGGGAGAAAAATATGAGAGAAAAGACGATTCAAAAGAAGAAAGGAAAGATGAGTTCATTGAAATGAAAGCAAGAGTTGGTGATCCTATCGGAGCCTTACAAGCCACCTTTACCTTTTCCATAAAGATTTGAAAAAGCTAAGCTAGACATGTAATTTGGCAAGTTCCTTGAGGTTTTCAAGAAACTCTATGTCAATATACCCTTCATTGATGCCTTGTTTCAAATGTCATCATATGCCAAGTTCTTAAAGGATATCCTATCCAATAAAAGATTAGAGGAGTATGAGACGGTGGCATTAATAGGGGATTGTAGTGCTTTATTGCAAAATAAGTTGCCTCCAAAGTTGAAAGACTCAGGGAGTTTTTCAATTCCATGCCAAATTGGGGAAATCAATATTGGAAAAACTTTATGTGGAGAAAGTGTTAGTCTTTTGCCTCTACCTATCTTTGAAAAGTTAAAAATTGGTGATCTCAAGCCTACCACTATCTCATTGCAATTAGCGGATAGGTCAATCAAGTATCTCATAGGAATTTCCGTGCAAGAAAGCATTCTTCACGTCAAATTGTTTTAATGGCCATTCTAGATTTGCCGCTAAGGATAGCAAAACCCGAACAATATCCATCTTGGCTATAGGAACAAATGTCTCCGTATAATCAATGCCATATGCTTGGGTATATCCCTTCGCAACTAATCTCGCATTGCATCTTTCAATTGAACTATCTGCATTTTATTTCATTGTATACACCTAACAACAGCCAATAGTTTTCTTTTCAGCAAGACATTCAACCATATCCCATGTTTCATTCTTTTGTAAGGACTTCATTTCTTCAATCATTGCTTCTCTCCAGTTAGGGGCAGCTAGAGCCTCCTGTACACTTTTAGGTATAGATACACCAGACAATTGGTTCATAAATGCAAGATTTGATGCAGAAAAATTAGAGGTAAAATTAATCATAGGATAATTGGCTTTACTAGAAAAATCAGGTTCATAAGTAGCCTTTGGAATACCTCTAGTACTGCAATTTGGTAACTCTTTTATAGGCATGGAAACCTTTAAAAGTGGACAAATTTTTCATTCCAATTGATTTTGTGTTATTGAAAATGGAAGAAGATATTAATATTCTTATTATCCTTGGCAGACCTTTCCTAGCTACTGCAAGAGCAATTATTGATGTTAAGAATAGAAGGCTTAAATTGAAGGTTGGAGAAGAAGATGTTGAGTTTTATTTATTTGAACCTAAAGCTCCTAACACATTATCTACATCAAGTTCTTGTCTTAGAGTAGATGTGCTAGAAAACGATGAAATTTCTGTTGCATTTATAATGTTGTTTGAAGATAACAATTATATTTTACATTCTCAAGAGCAAAATTTGGAAGAGGGGATAAAAGAGCAAGATTGATCATCTTCATTGAGTGAAAAAGAAGCTCCAAAGGTCAAGGTTAAATATTTATATTCTCACAAAGCCAAAAAATCCAAGAAATCAAAGCTCTCTAAGTCTACTCTTTAAGGTGCGATAGGAGTTCTTGATAAAGTAAAAGATATTTTCATATGTAATGGAATAAAGTAGAAAAATGGAAGTATCTTTTTTTGTAAAGATGAAGACTATTTATATTGGAAAAAATAATTGTTGTAAGCGGTTATAAAAATCTTGAATTAATATAATAAAATCATAACGGTTAAATTTACTATTAGATTTAAATATTAAACCTACAACGGCAAAAAAATCTCACAAATAAAATTTTCAACGACTCTACTTAACGAGACTGTTCATAGGTTTGCTCATAAACTCGGAAATAAGCCGAACTCACGAGTTTTAACGAGTCGAAATATTAGAGTTTAAGTTTGACTCATTTACTAAACGAGTCTAAAAATAAAGGTCGAGCTTGATTCATTTAGAAATAAAGTCGAGTCCGATTGAATTTTTATTAAGCCAAATTTCGAATTTCGAAGAGCTCACAAACAGTTTGGTTCATTTATACCTTTAAAACTGAGATACTAACTAATGAGTTTCCTTTTGATATAAGGATCAAATAGTAATTTTTCAAAAAAAAAAAAGTAAAGAAATCACTGGAAATAGATTAGAGGGGCATTGATATTAAAAACTTATTGGTGTGGATACAACGATACAAGTAACCAACCAACCGTCCTTATGTATGCATGTTGGTTTGTCCTGTATGCATGCATTTAATGTCTAGTTTTCATTCATTCACTTCTGTTTCTTGACAAGGAATTTTCCTAATTCTTGCCAAGCAGTTGTCTTTTGGTCTTGAATGAGGCAAGTACATCAATGAACATCCTGGATTCACACGTTCAAGCCTGTAATATCAAAAATATAAAGTTCAAAAAAGAAACAAGTTACAAAAACAACGTAGCAGAATCTAATATCAATGAAACTTGCCTTCCTGCCTTGTATACATTGTCTTATCATGCAGAATTACCAAACCAAAGTTTACCATAAAAAAAGTTCTTAACAAGAATTAGTCGCAGCTCGAAATCATTTTTGAGGGGCTAGCTTTGTACTACCAATTAAGCTTCAGCAAAAGCAATGCGAAATCAGTGTAGCAATTCTTTGGAGGGCTCAGAGAAGACTGATAAGTTCTTCTGGTTCGCATTTCGTTTTGTTCCATTTTTTCAAATCAATCTTATGTCATTGATAACTAATGTAGGTGAGAGTAGGGGAAAGAACTTACTCATATTTAAGGAGAAAATGGTGGAGGAAGATGGCGATTTCAAGCTTCGCTAGGTCGTTTCCAGGGCACATCCTGCTTCCAGCTCCGAACGGAAGGAAAGTTCCTGCTTTGGCTGTATGATTCTGCATTCCATCCAAATTAAAGCATACCCAGCAAGTCAAAAACATAAAAACAAATGTATAAACATGCATAAGATAGAACTACCAGCAAAAGCTTATCCGCTTACATCCCATCGAGAAGGATTGAATTCCCTCGGCTTCGGGTAGACTTCCGAATCCAAGTGAACACTTCTGAACCAGACAAGAACTTTCCAACCTTTGGGGATGATATATCCTGAAAATTCCAAGTAAATTTCAAATCATCAAATCAAACAGTTGTTTTCCATGAAATTTTATGTTTACCAAGTATAATGAATTCATATATGTACTATGTAGATGACGGGATGATATTAGATAAAGAATAAAAGAATAAAATGCAAAGCACCAACTCACCATTTATGTTAACATTAGACTTTGCCTCTCGGAAAACCACAAGTGAGAATGTTATCATACGAAGCGTTTCATCGATCACCTATGATTAGAATAAAAAAGAATGGAGAATTAGTAATGAATGATGATGAGCTGATCAGCCAAATATCAATAGGATTTACCTTAGAAAGATATTCCATTTCTCGAACTTCTTTAAGCGTCAATCCCTTTTGTGTTGGTGGCCTTCTTTTTATGATTTCCTCCTGCTCTTCCTATAATGTAATCAAGCAAGTAATAAAGGCTTGCAACAAGTATGACAACCAATCTACGACTAGACAGGGACCGATGAAACAGATTCGAACTGATACCTTAGCTTTTTGAAGAAATTCAGGGTGCTCCTGAAGGAAAATAGTAGCCCACATTATGATATGGCCAGAAGATTCATGGCCTGCATTCAAGTACATCAACAGAATATCAATTATTTCTTCATCGCTCAATTTTCTACCATTCTCATCTTCAACATCCATCAGAGCATCCATCATGTCTTTCTTCTTAGATAAAGTAATGCCCTTCCTTTGCTTTCTGCGTTGATCTACGACAGATTGTAATGCAGCCACAAGGTTTTTGCGAGCCTGAAATTTAACCATATTGTTGTTGAGGATAAGTAAAGAACAAAAAAAATTCAACTTTCTATCATGTACCTCTAAGCAGATGTATGTACAAGGTAAAAGGAACTTCACCTTGAGCGCTTTGTGGTAAGCAAATCCCGGAAGATTGATTGCCATGGCTCTGACTCCATAGTTAAGTGCCGTGTATTCCCTTTCCAAAGCCTCCATGACCGGCTCACTCTCAGAACCAAGGAAGATATACATTATGATCCTGAAAGTAACCTTCCTTATTTCAGTCAAAAACTCAATTTGTCCCATGGTTGCCCATTTTTTCAAAGCAGATACCACATTTTCTTCAATGTACTGCAGGTAGACTGACAGAGCTTCATGACCATTGACAGGAGATGCAGTCAGCCGCCGAAGACGTTTGTGCTCTTCAAAAGAAATACCTATGAAGGATTTCTTTCCAATGAGCTCCATGGCGGATCTAGGCCAACCAGGCTTAAATGCATCATCATCAAGTAATACTCTTTTGCAGGTTTCCGGCGTTGTCACAAACACACTGGGCCTCCCGAACATGAAGGCCTTATAGATTCCTGTACGGCCATATCTGCATTAATTATGAGCATTCATCACAATTAGTTGCACAGATTATCTTTATTTCTTTTTCCAAATTTGGGTTTAAAAACACATCATTGAACCAAACACTTTTGCCCGCACATGATGGGGCATGAAGTGATGGAGGGTGGGACAAGGAAATCTTTGGACAGATCAGGATAGGATCCATATTCCCTTAGATATATGAAGTAATAATTCAAACAGTTCATCTGATTATATTAACCATTCATTTCTTATCTTGCTTTACCTAGTTGCTACCGAGTCTCTATTCATTAATAGATCCAAACATAAGATGCATATAGGACAACATTGGTTGGTTATGTTGTTGTATCCATCTATGCAACACCACAAAATCTTTAAAACCAAAATGGTCAAGAGCCCACTTATCTCTATCCAAAAGTTATTTTCTTTACAGCTTTTTACGTACGAATACATTTTTGGATTGCATTTTAATTGCATAGATTCATGATTCGACAAACCACTACATGAGGAAACAGGAATTATTGAATAACACAATAATTCGGTTACTATTTTCCTTGTGTTAAAAAGTAACAACGATTAGAATTTACCTCTTAGAATCGGCAATTTAACAGGAACATCCTGTCTAAATCAACCTCGTTTCGAACACGACATGGTCCTCCGACAAAACATTAGTTGTAGACTATTAATGTTGTGCGAAATTTTCGGATTTTGACACTATAGTAATTATCTTAGCTTACGTTTTTCCTCCCCAACAACAATGTAAGACCAGGTTACACATAAATGCCTTTCCAAGGCAATTTCATCAAATCCAATAGCTCTCATAGTTCAACATTTAGATTATTTATGATTTATTTATTTAATTATTAATTTTCAGACAGCCAAAAGTGCTCCAGATATTAGAGATTAGATCCAGAATTGAGGAGAGAAAAGAACAGAAAAGGATCCACTGACAAGCATTTGATCCAAACAATGAGTAGCAAAAGCTTAACATAGAAAACAAAATTAACAAGGACAATGAAAAAACAAATTATAAAAAAGGCCAGCTCTTCCCACCTTAAGAATTCATTTTCTGGCAAATTACTTTAGAATTATATTACCAAATTCAGAAGAAGCTATGCATTGATATCATCAAGTTAATTAGATGAAGAGAAAATGATTATCACCTGGGAAATAATAGGTAAAAAAAGAAACAAAGAAATGAAGAGAGACAAGAGAAAAATGACCTGGTGATAAAGGATCCCATAAAAGAATCGGGGTCACTGGACTTGAAAGCTCTGAGAAATGACCACATATTACCAATGAAAGGCCAACCCAGATCACCTGGAGGCAGAAAATACTGCAGCTCACCAAGTTTTCTTTCATAGAGCCACCCATTAACTCTAAGTAGAATCATTTTCAGAACCATCAAAGCACCAACTATGCATATCAGGACCACCCAAATGGAACCCAGCTCCATAGCTTTCAATGGTGGGCCAGCAAGCAACCTCTCCAAACTGCTTATATTTTGATGATAAAAAGGAGAGACAAGGACTCAAATGTTTTGTTTCAGAGATTCCCAGAATCCAATATCAGTTCTTCTAGTGTTGCCACCTTTCCCAACCTCAAAAGAGAAAAGAGCACTAATTTATGTTGTGAGATGACAAGAAAATGCATGAAAATTCTTTCTTTATTTCAAACAAACAGTAGAAGATGAACATGTCTCCAAAAGCAACCCACATGATCACCAATTATTCTGATATAATTGTCAATATTAAGTCATTTTCCCTGCAAAGCAAGACTGATTATAATATCAAGTACATAAATAAAAAAATTATGATTCCTTAAAAAGTTGTCCTCTTTTTTTCTTTTTCCTTTTTCAAATTCTCAAAACATTTTACTTTTGAAAAGTGAGAACATGAAATGAAATTAAACAAGAAAACAGAAAATTTACCCAACTTGGAAATTTATTTCTCAGGAACTAACCCAAGAAGAGATTCTGGAAACTATTGAGTGTCGCCGGAAGTTAGCCGGAGAGAATCCAGAGGCTCGATGGCCGGCAAGCTTCGAGGTTCTTGTTGGAAAGTGGCATTACTCACTCACTTCTCCTCTTTATAACGGGTACCAGAAAAACGAAGCAGCAGCCCCACTGCAGGGGAAAGCGAGGGTAGAGAAGGAATAATCTGACGGTTGAAAATGAAGCATGGAAATGGAGGGAACGGTCATGATGAAGGGGTCTTTGCTTTTTCCATTTTGCGCGAGAGCGGGAGAGAGATGTCGTAATCAGAAGTTGGAGATAGGCTGAGGTTGCCGGCCTATTTAGATGTCGTTTTGTCGTTTTATATGTGTTGCTGATTCGTCCTCATCTCTCTTCTCTACGTCACCACCCTTATTAAACTATCATTTTCCTAGTACACCTTTTTTTATTTAACGGAGGCTCAACTCGTCGCATAGGGCCATACGGTGATAGCTAACTTTTCCCTTGCCTTGCGTAAGAGGCATAGGGCTAAGCAACAAGATTATTTAGGTTTCTCTCTCTTTGTTTAGAGAGAGACATTTTCTCCCCGTTTTTTCTCTTTCATCGGGCTTCGCTCCTTCTGCTATGTAGCCTCCTCTTGAAGGAGGCATTTCTTTGCATTCCAACAAGTGAATTTCATTCTTTCACTGTCAGGTTGAATATCGAAAATTTAAAATCATATCTAAATAATTTAAATATATTTTAATTCATACGACACAGATTTAGTGTAATATTTATTTATAAATATAAATTAAAGAGTATAATCAGTGAAATAATAATAAAAATAATATATTTTTATATTTTTTATATTATAAAAAAAATATTAATAATTTTTTTTAATTCAAAATTTATCAATTGATAAATTTTTTAAAAATAAGATAAATAGAAATTAATATAAAATAGTAGTATTAAAAGTGTTATATCAATGTTTTATAATTTATTTTTATATATTTATTAAAGAGGTGTCACTTCAGACATATTGATATCTTCTCTTGCTAGGGCTGAGCAGAATTCGGTTCAAACCGAAAAAACCGACCGAACCGAACCGATTTGAAAATTTGGTTCGGTTTTTTATACATTTCGGTTCGATTCGGTTTTAAATTTCAGAAATTTCGGTTATTTCGGTTCGGTTCGGTTTTGATCAGAAAAAAACCGAAAAAACCGAACCGAACCAATTTGGGATAATAATATATTTTTTCAATAATATAGAGAAATTAAATTATATTAAAATTAAAATATTTTAATTAAATTTTTAAATACTAAAAATAAAGAGTAAAAAATTAAAAAAATATTAAAAATCGAAACCGATCAAACCGAACCGAACCGAACCGAATCAGACCGGTTCGGTTCGATTCGGTTTCTGATCAAAATCGGTTCGGTTCGGTTTTCATAAAAACTAAAATTTCGATTTTCGGTTTATTCGGTTCGGTTCGGTTTTGAACCGAACCGACCGAATGCTCACCCCTATCTCTTGCTATAGCTCAATTTGTCCCTAAATCTCTTTAGGGGGAGTGACTAGTTGGCCACCAGTGAGAACTGAGTCCAACTGACCATTGTAGGCCTATTTGTACTGTATCTCCACCCTTATAAACGTTTCCCTATCTTCTGCAAGCGGTGTGATGACCTTTGTGTTGAATTGTACTATCTTGTCTTGCCCCTAGAATGAAATGAATAGCCTATTTGTACAAATCACAAACATGTGGAACCTACTGGGATACTGTAAATCTTTTGAGAAACTATTAATAATAAATAATAACAATTTAATAAAAAAGTGAAATTAATAATTTTAATTTTAATTTTAACTTTGATGCAAGTAAGAATACATGAATGGTGGTCTGGGTTTAGCGAGTATTTTCAAAAAAATTTTATGATTTGTTATAATTATTAATTTCGTATATCAAGTCAGTAGAATAAGTTGGTACGGTAGGAATATATAATAGTTTTTTGATATTTTATTATATTTAATTGAATAATAATGTATTTTTATTTTTTAATTAAATAATTTAATCTTCTACAATAAAATAATTGATGCTGACCAATGTACACATTGAATATGGAAATTAGTTTAACAACTCTTAATTGTTTTGATTAAAAAAAAACTCTTAATTGTCAAACATGCATTTAAATAAAATGATTTTTTAAAAAATATACTTATTTTAAAGTAATTTTTCTTAAATTATTTCATTTTAAATTATGGATTGTGTGGCTTTGATTACCTCAGTTTTTTTTCTAGAATTGACTCCACTGGGATAAAATATAAATAATGAACTGGTATTCGATAACAATGTCACATAATTAAAAAATATCAAATGATATTCAGTTCTATAAAAAAAAAATTCAGATATTTCAAAATTCAGTTATTTATCAAGACTTACCCTCTTAATTTCGAAGGGGAGACTTCACAAGAATTTACCGATAAAAAATGCAATTCAGCAAACTTTTATTATATCTATAATTACGAAATTTTCTATTAATTAATTGGTATCAACTAAATTTTTAAAAAATATAATAATTAATGTTTTTCTTTATATAATATAAAAATGAATAATTATATAAATTAAAATACACATTATTTATACAATTATTTTTTAATTTTAAGCAATTTTTTATATTTATTTTTTTATTCAATTTATTAACTTGACCGTCAGAATAATTATAATAAGCGTTAATTAACTCAATTTTTTTTATAAAATAATTAATCGCAATATAGTTTTATTTTTATATAAAATAATTTTTTTTAAAGAGTACATTATAATACCTATTGTATTTTGTTAAAACTAATCATTTAGTTTTTATTTTTAAAATATTCCTCCGTTTTGTGAAATCAAAGTTTTTAATTTTCTCTGTTAAATTGTCTGCCAAACAAAATATTAATTTATTTTAATATTTTCCAAAATTAAAAATTATGAAAATTTAAAATTATAAAAACTAATAAATTTTAAGTAATTAAAATTATATTGATTAGATAATATAAATATTTATTAAAAATAATTTATAGTATATTGTGAAAATTTAACAAAATCTACATTAATTATCTGTTATTTTAATTAAAAATAATTTACTCTCTAAAATTTGATTATCGGGTAATTAAATTAATATAGAATTAAATTCGGATATAATTAAAGAGTAAAATGACTTTATTGGCAAAATTGAGCGAATAAAAAAATATTATTTAGTTTTTTAATATAAAAAAAAATTATTAGTTAATTAAAAATATATTAAAATATTTTTAATATTTAAAAAAATTTATTAATAGGTTATTCATTAAATATCATAAAAAAATTTAAAAGACTATACGGATTAGTAAACTTTTTATAATCAAGGAATTATGAGTTTTTTCAAACTATAAAAATTAAATAGTAAAATATTTAATAATTAAAATTAATAAAAAAATTAATTAATAAATTTTAAAATCTTATAAATATTTATTAAATTTGAAACGATTCTAATTTACTCTAAAAGTTAGTTCAAAATAAGCAGTGTCTAATATTTTTATAAAACGTACGTTACCTTATTACAAATTCATATAAAATTCAAAACAGGCTCCACCTTAAGATTATATTGATGGAGACACCACATATTAAATTTGAACCAGTCTTAATTCACTCCAAAAGTTAGTTCAAATGAAAAAGTTAGTTCAAATGAAAGAGCGTCTAAAATTTTTATAAGGGCACATTATTCTATCCAAATCGACGTGTGATTTAATAATATTTAATATATTTATTTAAAATCTATGAAGTTTAATAATATTTAATATATTTTTAAAAATTATGAGATTTTTTTTATAATATAAAAATTAAAAAAATATTTTTTTAAAAAATAAATTATGTATGCATCTGTTAGAAATATAACGGTATTAAAATAAGGAACAAACATGACATCAACTATCACAGTTAACTTATTTAAACACTTAGACATCCACATCTTACTATGAATTAATATATCAAAATTAATGTTTGACAGATATGAACTATGAATTAGGTGAAACATGGTTATCATATCATACAACATGTCTATTTTAATAAATAAAAAAAATAATTATTGTTTCCTTAAAGTGTGCTGTATATATAATTATTTTAATAGAACAAATAGTATTTTATAATTTCATTATTTTTTATTATTTAATTTTAATTTAAAAAATAAAAAATAAACCTTTAATTACAAGTAAATTTATGATCATTTACTGAGTTTTCAAAATTCAACATAATTTAAAAATAAATAAAAGTACCCTCTAATTAAAATTAAATCTTAAAATTGAAAAATTAATAATTTTATACATCTATGAAATATTTACAAGTTTATATGTAACTCATAGGAGTGAGGAGTATTTGGTTCAAATCGAAAAAACTGACCGAATCGAATTAATTTCAAAATTTGGTCGTTTTTTATTCAATTCGGTTCGATTTAGTTTTTAATTTCAAAAATTTCAGTTATTTCGGTTTGGTTCGGTTTTGATCAAAAAAAATTGAAAAAATCGAACCGAACTGATTAGTGATAATAATATGTTATTTTTAATAATATAGAGAAATTAAATTATATTAAGATTAAAATATTTTAATTAAATTTTAAAATATTAAAAATAAAGTATAAAAAATAAAAAATTTATTAAAAATCGAAACTTATCAAACTGAATCGAATTAAATCAAATCAGACCAATTCAATTTGATTTTTGATCAAAATCGATTCGGTTTAATTTTTATAAATACTAAAATTTCAATTTTTGATTTATTTGGTTCGGTTCAATTTTAAACCGAACCGACTGAATGCTCACCCATAATAACTCACACGTCTTAAAGTGTTATATAATAAGTAATTAGGTATTGCATTTTATTATACTTAATTGAATAATAATGCATTTTTATTTTTTAATTAAATAATTAAATATTCTAGAAGATAAAATAATTGAGCTGATCATGCAAAATGAATATGACTATTAATTATTAAGAACTTTTGATTTTAAGGCTCGCTTAGTGCGAGAACAAAATATATGTATATCAATTTTGAGATTTTAAATTTAATTTTTATTTTTTTTATAATTTATTTTAAAATTTTAAATGCAAGAAAGAAAAAAGAAAATTTTTAATTGTTAACCATGCATCTAATTAAAGGAATTTAAGGAAAAAAATCATATTTTTTTAGGAAAAATTATATTTATAGTATTTCAAATATAACATAATTTTATAGAAATAATTTGAGGCTATTATAAAAGTTGAGAATTAGAGAATTAATTTAAGAGTTGGGTGGGGCCCATGTTGCATGGTTATGTATTTTTTCTTGTTATTGACACAATAGTTTTCTCAAAAGTTAGGATAGAATTGATAAGAGTAAAAGTAGAGGATTTAATTAGTAATTTTTATAATGAGGTAAAATTATAAAAATTTAAAAATTATAATGTTTTTCTGACAATTATACTGTATTGGCTATGTGATATTGATAGACATTTAAATAAATTAAATAATTTATGAGCCATTCGAAATTCGATTTGATAAAAATTTGATCGAATTCGATTTGATTTTTAAATGAATTAAATTTAAACTTAATTTTTAGATTCATTTAGTAAATGTATCATTTTGATCTCTATAATATTCGAATCGTTAAAACTTATAAACTCAGTTCGTTTCTGAGTTAATGAGCAGATTTATAAGTAAATTCATAAATAATCTCGTTAAATAGATTGAGATTACTGTTATAAAAGAAATAAATTTACACTCTACATATATTTATCAAGCTCGAATTCAGTTCAATTTGAAAAAAATTTCAACAAATCAAATTTAAAATTTAGTTCAAATTAATTTATTTACACATTAATTTAGCATCTCCATTAATTGATTAACGATCTCATAAGGGAGCTATTAGTAAAATTTTAAAATTATGCAGATATACTGGCAATCTTTGTAATATCGAGTAAAATTACAAAATTATTAAAAATATAAGAACTTTCTACACTTACTCCTGCTGATTAATCTAATCAAATTTAATTAAAAAAATTATTATATATAAAATTAAAAAGATATATTACTTTAGCTAATTTAGTTTTATAAATAAAATATTCTAAATGTAATATTAAAATACCAAATTTTTATTTAAATAATAATAATTTTTATATAATAAAATTATTAAGATTTTAAAAAAAAAAACATTATAGTACAATTATAAAAATTTGTAAGTAAAACTAAGTAATATATTAATAATTAATTTTATCTTAAGGTAATAAAAGTTTTAATAATAACTTTTAAAATATCGTTGATTTTAGATTAAGATATAACTAAAATTTTATTATTAATTATGTTATTTATAATCATTTTATTTTTAATATAATAAAAAAATAGTATTCATAATGTTTTACTCTAATTAAATAATACAATACGAGCCTTATGAGCACAACGTCCCATCCCTTTAATTATATCATAATACTTGATAGATAGTTGACTCATCAAATAATCAACAGACGGAAAACTTTTTTTTCCTGACATAATAAAATGATATACGGACATTTAAGATATTATAAAACCTAATTAAATATAATTTAATCAATCAAATAAGGTGCATCTCAATAAATTTGAGGAATATAATGTTCTATTCTACTAATTTTTTAATCTCTAATTCAAAGAAAATATATATATAAAATGTTAAGTACGCTCAATACCGTATTATTCTATATGAGATTTTATAATTTATATGTTACCGATAATTATATAAGTATAAATAAGAGCCAAAATGCTTTTATTAATCAATGGAAAAAAATTAGTGCTACTATAGAACTTAATATAGGAATTTGGATTTTACAAATAATTAAGTTGATACTAATTGATGACCGCTGAATTTCTCCATCCCATTACGAGGCCGGATCGATAGTAGCAGTTCATAATCAGGAGGCTCCTAAGCCCCCAAATAAGCCAGGCCCAACCCGTTCATCCTCCTGATTGGACTCTTATTTAAGTCACTCAATCAGACCGGCCCGGCCTATTTCAGCCTTAAAGCCAGCCATTTTCTAGGTTCCGGTCCTTTTTCCTCAAATCCGATCACAAGAAAAAAAGACTGCGGATCCAATCATTTCGCAGCTCTGTCCACTCACGCGCCGAAGGGAATTAAATGCTTGCTTGACACAGGAAGGGTTTTGGGGTTATCCGTACGTATGGATCTGCACCAAAGGGTAGGTGGTCCTATAGCGGAGAGGTCATCTCGCGTGAGGCAAAAGAAAGAGGATAAAAGGGAGAAAATACTCTGCTCTAGGGCTAAACTTTTTCTAAATTCACAAAACTCCTGTTAAACCCTACTTTCTGAATTTCAGAAATAATTCACATGTAAGAATTTTAGATTTTGGTAGCACATCAAATGTGTAAGATGATAATCAAAAGAAAGTTAGGAGCTTCAAATACTTTAGAAAAATTATTGGAAGACTTTGAGAACGTGTTTCGCTTAACTTATAAAAATTAGTTTATAAATAATTAAAATTTTATGTAATTATATATTTAATTAAATTTTTTTATAGATGACTAATAAATGGTTCATATGTTTATTAATAAATAGTTTAGAAATATATTTATTGTGAGAATTATTAAAAAGATACCGAATAAGATATATGATGAAATTTAAAATTAAATAAATGTAACATAATAATTTATTTAGCCAAACTAGATTATAAGTTCAATGCTTATAAGCAACAAAATAAACAATGATTCTTCTAACTTATTATTATTTTTTTAATTTATAAACTAAATTTATAAATTCAAAAAATATTATAAATAAGTTAATGGGTTATTTTATTTTTAAAACTTATAAATTGATTTGATTAAATAGCATAGAAGATTAAAGTGTAAATAAATCAAATCGTTCGTGAAATATTCGAAATTTAACTTGATAAAAATTTGACTGAGTCGGACTCTATTTCTAAATAACTCAAGTTTGAGTTTAATTTTTAGCCTCGTTTGGCTCTATAGTATTCCTTTCGTTTAAACTTGTAAGTGCGATTTGTTTTCGAGTTTATGAACAAATATGCAAATAGACCTATAAACAATCTTGTTAAATAGACTGAAATTAATATTATAAGAGAAATAAATTCAAATTTTGTATATATATTAACGAGTCAAATCTAAATTTTTTAAAATTCAGCTTTATATAATTTAATTACTCTCTTAAAACTTGCATATATTTTTAAAAATTTATTTTTATAAATTTACGAGCTGATTTATATATATATTTATTTTGTTAAAATTATTCAATTTTAAATTAAAATTCATTATACAACATAATGAGTTTAATAAAGGAATTTAATCTCAATTAATTGAAACAAACAAGAATGTGAAAAATAAAGAGTTTAATAAAAATTAAATTTAAAATAATTATAAAAAATTACCTCGCATTTTCTAAAAGTCCTATATTTTAATTTATAATAAAAAAATCTTATACTTTTACATCATTGTTAAAATGAGAATTTTTTAAATATCACTCATAAATTATAATTTATTTTTTGATATTTAATAAAAATTATATTTTAGTCTTATATTTTTAAATTCAATCTATTAAATTTTATTTAATTAATAAAATAAATTTTATATTTTTAATTAAAATTAATTCCTATATTTTTATAGATTGATCTCTAAATATTGTAATTGTTAATAAATTTTTATCTTTACAAATTAATTTATCTATTCATTAAATTGTAATATTTTTCATATGAAAAATAAAAAAATAAAAGGAAGATAAAAAAATTTAATATCTTCTTTTTTTTTCTAAATTAATAAAAAAAATCATTGATAAGGAAAAATTAGATTAAAAAGAACTATTTAGACTTGAATTTAGATGTATATTATATCAAGATTTTTTATTTAATTTTTATTTTATTAATTTATTTTAAGATATTAAATTTAATAAGCATGTGAGATTAATTTAAAAAATATTTAAGTATTTATTTATAAATAATTATAATATTTAAAAATCAATTTATAATGATATAAGGATGAATGGTAACTAAAGATACTATTTTATTATAAAATAAAATTTTATAATTAAATTTATAAATATTTTAAACTAAATTATATATTTTTAAAAATTAAAATATAATTTATCTAAATTAAAAATTATTTTTAATTAATTTTAATGAAAAACAATTTAATTTCTAAAATTTCATTTTATTTATAAAATAGTTTTATTAAAATTGACAGTTAGATTATAATAATTTAATTCTTTAAATTTTATTTTTTATAATAATTTAATTTCTTTAATTTTAATAATTTATAATAATTTAATCTCTCCATTTATGGCTACCTGTAAATTTAATATAAAAGTTATTTTGTTAATAAAATAAAAATTTAAAAATTAAATTATTTATTCTTCCAAAAGCATAGGTTATCTTTAAACAGAGTATTTCAATATTACAACCCCTATATTCCTCGTTTTATAAGAATTTAATTAAATTATTTTTTTTTATCAATTTTATTAAATAAAAGAGAACCAAGAGAATTTGAAAATATTTTTCCTTTTTAAAGATGAATAAAGAATCACCTGATCTATATATATAAAACAGGAAAATCTTTATTGCTATTGCCACGTGACATTTTTTCATTTTGTTACCACGTGACAATAAAGTTGGTCTCTTAGAGTTGTCACATGCATCTAACTTAGCTTACTAAATAATAAAAATTATTATTTTTATTTAATGTTAATAAAAATTAGTTATTAATATCTTAATTATGTATGTATATATAAGTTACAACTAATTAAGTTGCATATTATTCATAGAGATCTCCCCGTTAGGTATTAATTTATTTTTAATATTTATTTAAATTGAATAATTATTTAAAATTAAAAATGTAAATTTAATTTTTTATATTTTTTAATTAAAATTATAGAAAAGATATAAAAAATATCATATATTCTCATCGATTTCGTTACTGATTGAATTTACATCAAAATAGTGGTATAATACCGTTTATTAAACAGTAATATTTTTTAAATATCGCTAAAATTGTTGATATGAATATTATATCTTAAGATATTATTTTTGATGACCGCTGGATTTCTCCACTCCGGTCTGGAGTCAGACCCACGACACCAGCTCCTCTTTTAGGGACCTTCAAGCCTCATCACATGCATCAAGTTCGGCCCACTTAGCTTGAAGGTCGGACTCCCATCAATCTCCTCAATCAGGCCGGCCTAGCCCTTTGGGTCCGATGAATAAAATCCTCTCCGGGTTCAGTCCATATCATGTCATTCGGTCCGGCCTAGAATCAGGAAAAATGGCCAGGATCTCGTTAGATCTCCTGGAGCAAAAACGGCCAGGATTCCTGAAACACAGTCCGTATAAGGCTCGTCAAAGAAAGCAAGAAATTAAATATTGACTTCACAATGAGGAAGATGAAATTCCGAACTCCTGAGCTCATCGCACAGATAGCACAAAAGTCTAAGCAAAAAACAAAAATCCGAGCTCCTTAGTCCGCTAAATGGACAGACTCACGACAAAAGCAAGAGACCCAACCCACAGCTCGTATTAAAAAAAAAAAAGCCGAACTCCCCATCCCAGTGGAGCATACAGCCCAGACCGCACCTACTGGCAAAGGGTCACTTCAGAGAGAGACCAAATGTCCGAGCTCCTAACCAGAAAGATAGGCAACTCAGTCTCACATGGAACCTCGCAGTTACAAATAAAGCCTAGGGATTTACCCCCTCACCACTTGTAACGACCCAAAAATCGGACCGCTACCGGCGCTAGGATCCAGATCGGCTTAAGGCCGCCGGGACCCGTAGCAAGCCTGACATATAATCTGTGAACCTGTCAAATCCCACACATGATCATACATACTCATGAACCTGTAAACTTTTCCTTTCCATAAACCAAGCTCAACCTATGCATACTCATAACATAACATAAACCACACACTGGAGCCCTCATCAAATGCTCCAATGGGATATCATAACATACATGAATTAAGCTTGGTTGAACATAAACATCATAAAACATTCTATAGATCATGTATCAAAAGGGATTAATATACAAACTCGGTCAAGCACAATTTCTAAACCTCAATACATCATCATTACATATCATAACTGTATAAGACATTACATTACAATTTAATCATGTCCACTGCTAGCTATTACATAACCATGACTTTACTCTATCCGACTTCCTACTCTATCCTGTACCTGCAAGCCTAGGGGTTAAAGGGAGAGGGGTGAGCTAAAAAGCCCAGTGAGTAGAACCATAAAAACATATTAGCAAACATGCTCCAATGAAATGCATCATAACACAGACATTTCACATAAGGGTTGGGTGAACTTGTCACCAAATAGTCCCAGCATCATTTGTGCCAGGCCGTAGCATGGGGTCCTGGTCTTCCTGTCACATCATACATTACTTACCATTGCCCCAGGGCCTCCTCTGGGCTCCTGGTCTTCGAGTCCCATATCCGTGCCAGGCCGTAGAATGGGGTCCTGGTCTTTCCTCAGGGACTAATTGGGTCATCCAACATTCACCCACATCAACAATAAAGAATGCAATGCAACATATTCGTGAAATCTAATGCAATCATCCTATTGCATACTCATGGTGCATGAAACATGATAAACATTTAATTTCTCAATTTAAAAGATTAAGTTTAGTTTCACTCACCTCTAGCTGACTCTGACAACACCGAAGCAGCTGAACTGACTGCTGGGGTCCTCGGTTCCTCGGGTCCGAACCTACACAGGTGGACTCAAATGAGGGACCAAACATACTAGAACATGACTCTAAAATACTCCCCAAAAACTCCCTTAAAACACCTCAAAACATCATGGAAAAACATGCAAAGGAGGGCTGCACAGGGCACTTTCGGTGGCACCTTCGGCGGCCGAAAGTCCCTCCAGAGCCGAAAGTCAGGCAGGTTCGGCGGCACCTTCGGCGGCCGAAAGTGTCCTCCAGAGACGAAAGTCTCTTTTCGGGGGTAGGCTTCGGCAGCCGAAAGGCTTGCCTCCCAGCCATGTTCGACGGCCGAAAGTCCTTCGGCTGCCGAACCTGGTTTCTGCCAAAGGGCAGAAACTTCAGCTCCTCATGCACCAATGCCTCCCAAACCTTCCAAACATGCATTTTTCCTATTCTACAACATGCATACTCAAGCATACAAGTTCCTAGGGGCTTCAACTAACTTAAACCCCATCTACAACACATCAAACATCCACATTGTTTATAAACACAACATATACCCATAAACATAACAATAACCTAACATGCATTTCTACCCCATAGATCTACTTAAAACTTACTTAAAACATGCAATGAGCTTAAGATCGACTCTTATCTCTTGAAGATAGAGAGAGAGACGACCTAAACTCGGAGATGGGAAGGGATGAGTTTCTTTGAACCTCAAAGCTCCAAAACTTGCTCAAATGCTCAAAAACTTCAAAACAAAGTGAAAACTCATGAAAATCTTGAAAGATCTAAAGGAAGAAACTCAAGATTGGTGAGGGATGGCGGAGAGCTCACCTTGGCCGAAAATGGGGAGAAAAGCTCGCCCGTTTTCGGCTAAGGGACCCCTTTATAGGTGGCTGGCCAGGCCACATTCGGGAGCTGAACGTGCCTCCGCATGCATGCCATGTTCGGCGGCCGAACCTGGTTTCCCTCACTTATACTTTCAGGGGCCTAAGGCACACCCGAAATGCATGCATGTTCGGCGGCCGAACTTGAGGTTCGGCGGCCGAACCTGAGCTTTCCTCCAAGGTTGTTTTCATGCAAAAACTCATTTTCTTTCATGCTTAAAACATAAAACACATTAAAACATTTTATGAAAATATGGTTTTACCCTTCTAGAGGTTTCCGACACCCGAGATTCCACCGGACAGTAGGAATTCCGATACCGGAGTCTAGCCGGGTATTATATTCTCCCCCCTTAAGAACATTCGTCCCCGAATGTTCCTCAACTAGCACATGCAAGGCATATAACATATCATACACATAAAACACTTGAAACATATAAGAAACTAACCTTAGAAAAGATAAGGGTATTGCTGGAGCATGAACTCCCGTGTCTCCCAGGTGCATTCTTCCAGATTGTGGTGGTTCTAAAGGACTTTCACCATCGGGATTTCCTTGTTTCTCAACTTCCTGATTTGAGTGTCCAGAATCCGTACCGGCTGCTCAACATAGGTGAGATCCTCTTGGATCTCCACATCAGGCTCACTAAGAACCTTGCCCGGATCTGACACGAACTTCCTCAACATAGAAACATGGAAAACTGGATGGATTCTTTCCATTGAAGCAGGTAAATCCAGCTTGTACGATACATTCCCAATCTTTTGCAAGACTTCAAAGGGTCCGATGTACCGTGGAGCCAGCTTACCTTTCTTCCCGAAGCGAACCACTCCTTTCATAGGAGACACCTTGAGCAATACCAGATCCCCCTCCTAAAACTCTACTTGTCTTCTGCAGATATCTGCATAACTCTTCTGTCTGCTTGCAGCAGTCTTGATTCTTTCTCTGATTATGGGTACTACCCTGCTGGTAATCTCTACTAGCTCAGGCCCTGCCAAGGCCTTTTCTCGAACTTCTTCCTAGCAAACAGGTGATCTGCATTTCCTCCCATACAAAGCTTCATATGGAGCCATCCCGATGCTAGCATGATGGCTGTTATTGTAGGCAAACTCCACCAAAGGTAGATGCTGCCTCCAAGAACCGCCAAAGTCCAGCACACACATTCGGAGCATATCTTCTATTGTCTGGATGGTCTTTTCTGATTGTCCGTCCATCTGCGGATGGAAAGCAGTGCTAAAATCCAACCTGGTACCCATGGCATTCTGCAGACTCCGCCAAAACCTGGAGGTGAACTAGGGTCCTCTATCGGACACTATAGAAACAGGAACCCCATGCAGCCTGACAATCTCATCAACATACACCTGTGCCAATTTGTCCACAGAATAGCCACTCCTGACAGGGATGAAGTGAGCAGATTTGGTGAGTCTGTCCACAATCACCCATATGGAGTCCAATCTGTTGGACGTCACCAGTAACCCCACTACGAAGTCCATAGCTATATTCTCCCATTTCCACTCTGGAATAGGTAGCGGGTTAAGCATTTCAGCCGGCTTCTGATGTTCCAGCTTCACCCTCTGACACACTTCGCAGGCTGACAAAAACTGTGCCACTTCTCTCTTCATAGCTGGCCACTAATAAACCTTCTTCAGATCTTGATACATCTTGGTGGCTCCGGGGTGAATGCTGTATCTTGCATTATGAGCCTCTCTCATAATGTCTCCTTTTAGCCCTACGTCATCTGGTACACACAATCGACTCCCATAGCGGAGGATCCCCTTGTTGTCGAATCTGAACTCACTGTCTTTGCCTGACTGAACAGTCCTGACAATCTTCACTAACTCTGGGTCCTCATGCTGTTTCTGAGCCACCTGCTCCAGAAACACGGGTGCCACTCTCATCTGAGCAACTAAAGCACCTGTACCAGACAACTCCAACTGTAGACCTTCATCAATGAGCTTGTAAAACTCCTTCACCACTGGTCTCCTCTCCGCCGTGATGTGGGATAAACTGCCTAGTGACTTCCGGCTTAGGGCGTCTGCCACAACATTCGCCTTACCCTGATGATACTGAATCTTGCAATCATAATCACTCAGCAGTTCTACCCATCTTCTCTGTCTCAAGTTCAAATCTCTTTGACTCAGGATGTACTGTAGGCTTTTATGATCTGTGAAGATCTCACATTTAACACAGTAAAGGTAATGCCTCCACATCTTGAGTGCAAAGATAACGGCTGCCATTTCGAGGTCATGTGTGGGGTAATTCAACTCATGCTTCTTTAGCTGCCTAGAAGCATAAGCAATCACCCTTTCATTCTGCATTAGCACACAACCCAGACCCATTCGGGATGCATCACAGAACACTGTAAAGTCCTCATTGCTAGCTGGCAGAGCTAACACTGGTGCTGACATTAACCTCTTCTTAAGCTCTTCAAAACTCTCTTCGCACTGGTCGGTCCACACAAACTTCTGATTCTTCCTGGTTAACCTGGTCAGAGGAGCTGCAATTTTTGAGAAGTCCTGAACGAACCTCCTGTAGTAACCTGCTAAACCCAAGAAACTTTTGATCTCTGACACTGAAGTGGGTCTAGGCCAGTTAGCCACAGCTTCTATCTTCTTGGGGTCTACCTCTATTCCATTTTCTAACACCACATGCCCCAAGAATGAAATGCTTCTCAGCCAGAACTCATACTTGGAGAACTTGGCATACAAGCCATGCTCCCTCAAGGTCTGTAGAACCAACCTCAGATGATGGGCATGCTCCTCTGCATTCCTGGAATACACCAAGATATCATCTATGAAGACAATAACGAAGTGATCCAGGTACTGGCTAAACACTCTGTTCATGAGATCCATGAATGTTGCAGGGGCGTTGGTTAACCCGAACGGCATCACAAGGAACTCAAAATGCCCATATCTGGTCCTGAAAGCTGTCTTTGGCACATCTTCCTCTCTGATCCTCAGCTGATGATACCCGGACCTTAGATCTATTTTAGAGAAACAACCCGCTCCTGCTAGCTGGTCGAATAGATCATCGATCCTTGGCAAAGGGTACCTGTTCTTGGTAGTGACTTTGTTCAACTGCCTGTAGTCGATACAAAGTCTGAGGGATCCATCCTTCTTTCTCACAAACAAAACTGGAGCACCCCAGGGTGAGGTACTCGGTCGGATGAAGCCCTTGTCTACCAGCTCCTGTAACTGCTCCTTCAACTCTTTCAATTCTGCTGGCGCCATCCTGTAAGGAGGGATAGAGATCGGTCGGGTTCCAGGCATCAGTTCTATCTCGAACTCTATCTCCCTAGCAGGTGGTAAACCTGGCAGCTCATCTGGGAACACATCCAAAAACTCTCTGACCACCGGCACCGAGGCGGGCTCTCTAACCTGACTGCTAAGCTCTCTCACATGAGCCAAATACCCCTGACATCCCCTCCTAAGCAACCTGCGAGCCTGAAGAGCTGATATCAGACCTCTAGGTGTACCCCTCCTGTCTCCCCTGAAGACGACCTCTGACCCATCCTGACTTCTGAACCTGACTACCTTGTCCCTGCAGTCCAAGGTAGCACCATGGGTAGATAGCCAATCCATCCCAATAATGACGTCAAAGTCTGTCAAATCTAGAACCACCAGGTCGGCGGACAAGCATCTTCCCTCAACAAACACAGGACTACACTGGCAGACTGACTCTGCCACTAATGGATCACACTTGGGTCCACTGACCCAGAGAGGACACTCTAACCCATAGATCATCAACCCCAACCTCTCAACGGCTCTCGGTGCAATAAAAGAATGAGATGCACCAGGGTCCATCAAGGCATACACATCTGAACAACCAATGACTAAGTTACCTGCCACCACGGTGTTAGATGCATCTGCCTCCTGCTGTGTCATTGTGAAGATCCGTGCTGGAGCTGATGGACCTTCACCTCTGAAACCCGCTGAAGAAGAGGCTGCCCTTCTCCCTCTGCCTCTGCCACTGGCCTGAGTCGTGGCTGGAGCTGCTGGCTGCGCTACACTACCTGAAGCTGTCTGCTGGGACTGTGCCAGCGGGACTGCTCTTGGACATTCTCGAGCCATATGCCCCTCCTGACCACATCTGTAGCAGGCTGTCGTCCCAAACCGACATACTCCCTTGTGTGGCTTACCACACCTTGCACAAACTGCATTATCCGCACCAGAGCTTGAGCCACTCCCAAATCCCAGACTGGACTTGATTTTGTTCCAGAACTTGTTCTTCTTAGTCTTGGCTTTGCCCCATCTCTTGCTGCCTGAAGCTGCTGCACTCAGGGTAGAGGGATCTAACCTTCCCCCACCTGGGGTTTTAGGACCAGAAGACTGTGCCACTGACTGCTTAACTGTCCCCTGAATGATGGCACTGGCCTCCATTTTCCTGGCCATATCTACTATGGCATGGAAGCTCTCCCTGTCCACTGACTGAATCAAGGAGGAATACCTGGAATGAAGTTTCATGACATACCTCCTTGACTTCTTCGAATCTGTATCCGGACTCTGCCCAGCAAAAGGCAACAGCTCCAAGAATCTGTCGGTGTACTCCTCTACACTCATTTCATCTGTCTGCCTCAACTGCTCGAACTCTATCATCTTCAATTCTCTTGAACTGTCAGGGAAAGCCCATCCTGCAAACTCGTTTGCAAACTCCTCCCATGATAAGCTTTCCACCCTCGGGCTCACATAATTCTTAAATCACTCTCGGGCTTTCTTGCATTTTAATGTGAACCCAGCCATCTGGATGGCTCTACTGTCATTCGCCCCTAACGCCTCTGTAATTGTCTTGACCCTCTCAAGATACACAAACGGGTCATCACCTGATTCAAACTGGGGAGCAACCAGCTTCATATATTCAGTCATCTTGACCTTGCTCCCACCAGATGAGCTAGGCCTAGGTAATTGAGTTTCTGAAATTGGGGTTTCTGCTGATTGTGGAGGAGGTGCAACATTTTCTGTGGTAGGGTTTGCTGGATTTGGATAGTAGGGTGGGGGTGGATACATCGGGTACTGTGAGTATGGTGGGTAGTAAGGTGGGTAGGGCATGTGTGTGGGATAAGGGGTAAAGCTAGGGTAATCCGATGTACCTCCCATCGAATACCCGGGATATTGTGAGAAGTGTGAGTAGTGGGGTGGCTGAACAAATCCCAAGGCCTGAGTGCCTCCTTGGGACTCTCCCATACCTTCTTCTGACATGCTAACTCCCAGACTGCCATCCCTCCTCTGCTCTACATCCATATCATCCCCCATGTCCTCTGACATTCCTCCCTGAACTGTTCCCCTTACTGATCTGCTTCTACCCAGATCCAGAGACCTTCTAGGGTCTCTTGCAGCTCTTTCTCTGTTAGACCTACTAGACATTGCCCTAGGCAATGCAGGAGGACGGGTGCTCATGCCCTCATCCTCAGGTGGCACTCCAGTCAATCGTGCAGATCGACGAGTTCCTCTCATCCTGTTTTCTGAAAAATAGCACATAACAAACATTAGTATCATGTGGTTCATGTGGGAACACATGAACCCGCATCACATACATATCATAGCAATCATAACATTAATGCACATGCATATTATCATGGCATTTCACATCATTATACAAGATAGGACTCCACATCCTATCCTAGTGGATATGATCTTTCCTATTGTGCTTGACCTTCTATAACATCTATGAGCCCGACACTCTAGGTCCGACCATATGAACCTAGCGCTCTGATACCACTCTGTAACGACCCGAAAATTGGACCGCTACCGGCGCTAGGATCCAGATCGGCTTAAGGCCGCCGGGACCCGTAGCAAGCCTGACATATAATCTGTGAACCTGTCAAATCCCACACATGATCATACATACTCATGAACCTGTAAACTTTTCCTTTCCATAAACCAAGCTCAACCTGTGCATACTCATAACATAACATAAACCATACACTGGAGCCCTCATCAAATGCTCCAATGGGGTATCATAACATACATGAATTAAGCTTGGTTGAACATAAACATCATAAAACATTCTATAGATCATGTATCAAAAGGGATTACTATACAAACTCGGTCAAGCACAATTTCTAAACCTCAATACATCATCATTACATATCATAACTGTAACGCCCCGAAAATCCGGACCGCTACCGGCGCTAGGATCCGGGTCGACTTAAGGCCGCCGGGACCCGTAGCAAGCCTGACATATAACCTGTAAACCTGTATAATCCCATACATGATCAACAACATGCATAAAAATTTAAAACTTTTCTTCATACATACTCTCATCAACTAACTCAACCTGTGCATACTCTGAACATATACATAACATAGTCCCTCTGTGGGATTTCATCAAGCCTTAAAGGCAAAACAACCTGTGTTGAGTTAGTTTACATAAACATCATAACATAAGATCATGTATATACAAAAGGGATTAACAATATATTATGGTCAAGCACAACTCTATCCTCAATGACCTCATTACATAACATCCTGAATATTCTTACATTTCATCATAATACAATTGTCATGTCCACAACTAACTATTACATACATATGACTTTTTCTTCTTGCCTTCTCTATCTATCCCGTACCTGCAAACCTGGGGTTAGGGGAGAGGGGTGAGCTAGATGCCCAGTGAGTAGAACTGTAAAAAAAGAATATTTAAAACATGTTATCATGAAATGCGTCACTGCACAAACAATTCACACCACGGATGGACTGATTCAAAAATCCCTCAACTCCATGCCCGGCCCTATTATGGGCACCACAGGACTTCGTATTGCCCGGCCCTATTATGGGCACCACAGGACTTCGTACTCGGAGTTATTGCCCGGCCCTATTATGGGCACCACAGGTCTTCGTATTGCCCGGCCCTATTATGGGCACCACAGGTCTTCGTATATAGAAGGCTAATGAATCATCCTAATGTCCATCCACTATCATCTATCACAATCAATACAATGCGGCATAGTCGTGAATTCTAATGCAACAACCTATAATATGATCATGATGCATGAAACATGATAAAAGCATTTGATTTCTTAATTTAAAAGGTTAAGCTTAGTTCCACTCACCTCTGGCAGACTCTGACAACTCTGTAGCAGCTGGCTCACTGCTGGGGTCCTTGGTTCCTCGGGTCCGAACCTACACAGGTGGACTCCAATGAGGGACCAAACATACATAAACATAACTCTAATACATTCCCCAAAAACCCCCTACAACATCCTGAAAATATCACATAGAGACATGCATGAAGTGGCTGAACAGGGCACTTTCGGCGACACCTTCGGCGGCCGAAAGTCCTGGACAGAGACGAAACTCAGGCAGGTTCGGCGGCACCTTCGGCGGCCGAAAGTCCCAGACAGAGACGAAAGTCTCTTTTCGGGGGCACCTTCGGCAGCCGAATGCTGCCTCCACAAGAGGGGTTCGGCGGCCGAAACTTCTTTCGGCAGCCGAACCTGGTTTCTGCCAAACGGGCAGAAACTTGGTTCACATGAACCTCCTGCCTCCCAAATCCACAAATCAAGCATATACTCTAACCAAATCATGCATGCAAGTTCCTAGGGGCCTCAAACAAGCATATACCCCATCTACAACACTTCAAGCATACTCAAACATGCCACATTGTTCAAGAATCACATAAAACCTAACATTTACTTAAAAACTCATACAACCCTATACATGCCATTCTACCCCATAAAATCACTTAAAACTTACTTAAATAATACATTGAGCTTAAGATCGACTCTTACCTCTTGAAGATCGAGGGTTGAGGAGATCTAAACTTGGAGATGGGAGAAGTTCCAACTTTTGGTCTCCAAGCTCCAAAACTCGTTCTAAGCTCAAAGATCTTCAAAACCAAAGTTATAAACTTGTAAAGATCATGGAAAAAGGAAGGAAAAACTCAAGTTTGGGAAAGGATGGCGGAATGCTCACCTTGGCCGAAATGGGGAGAAAAAGCTCGCCCATTTTCGGCTAAGGGACCCTTTTATAAGTGGCTGGCCAGGCCACGTTCGGGGGCCGAATGTGCCTCCGCATCCATGCAATGTTCGGCGGCCGAACTTGAGGTTCGGCGGCCGAACCTTGACTTCCCTCACTCATGCTTTCGGGGGCCTAACGTGCCTCCAAAACGCATGCATGTTCGGCGGCCGAATTTCACTTTCGGCGGCCGAACCTGGATTTTCCTCCAAAGACTTTTCATGCAAAACTCATTTAGTTTCATACTTTAAAACCATTAAAAACATGAAAACATTTTATAAAACATGATTCTACCCTTCTAGAGATCTCCGACATCCGAGATTCCACCGGACGGTAGGAATTCCGATACCGGAGTCTAGCCGGGTATCACATTCTCCCCCCCTTAAGAACATTCGTCCCCGAATGTTCCTCACTAGCACACCTAGCATGGCAAAGAACATAACACACATACAAGGCACATAAACACATAGGGATCTAACCTTAAAAGAGATGAGGGTACTGCTGGAGTATAGACTCCCGTGTCTCCCAAGTGCATTCCTCTAAATTGTGGTGGTTCCACAGGACTTTCACCATCGGGATTTCCTTGTTTCTTAACTTTCTGATCTGGGTGTCTATGATCCGTACTGGCTGTTCAACATAGGTGAGATCCTCTTGGACCTCCACATCAGGCTCACTAAGAACCTTGCTCGGATCTGACACAAACTTCCTCAACATTGAAACATGGAAAACCGGATGGATTCTTTCCATCGAAGCAGGTAAATCCAGCTTGTACGACACATTCCCAATCTTTTGTAAGATTTCAAAGGGTCCGATGTATCGTGGGGCTAGTTTACCTTTCTTCCCGAAGCGAACCACTCCCTTCATTGGAGACACCTTAAGCAATACCAGATCCCCCTCCTGAAACTCTAGCTGTCTTCTGCGGACGTCTGCATAGCTCTTCTGTCTGCTTGCAGCAGTCTTGATTCTTTCTCTGATTATGGGTACCACCCTGCTGGTGATCTCTACTAACTCAGGCCCTGCCAAGGCCTTTTCTCCAACTTCCTCCCAGCAAACAGGTGATATGCACTTCCTTCCATATAAAGCTTCATATGGAGCCATCCCGATGCTAGCATGATGGCTGTTGTTGTAGGCAAACTCCACCAAAGGTAGATGCTGCCTCCAAGAACCGCCAAAGTCCAGCACACACATTCTCAACATATCTTCTATGGTCTGGATGGTCCTCTCTGACTGTCCGTCTGTCTGTGGATGGAAGGCAGTGCTAAAATCCAATCTAGTACCCATGGCATTCTGCAGACTCCGCCAAAACCTGGAGGTGAACTGGGGCCCTCTATCTGACACGATGGAAACAGGAACCCCATGCAGTCTGACTATCTCATCAACGTACACCTGCGCCAACTTGTCCACAGAATAGCCACTCCTGACAGGGATGAAGTGAGCAGATTTGGTGAGTCTGTCCACAATCACCCATATGGAGTCCAATCTGTTGGACGTCGCCGGTAACCCCACTACGAAGTCCATAGCTATATTCTCCCATTTCCACTCTGGAATGGGTAGCGGGTTAAGCATTCCAGCCGGCTTCTGATGTTCCAGCTTCACCCTCTGACATACTTCGCAGGCTGACACAAACTGTGCCACTTCTCTCTTCATAGCTGGCCACCAATAAACTTTCTTCAGATCCTGATACATCTTGGTGGCTCCGGGGTGAACGCTGTATCTTGCATTATGAGCCTCTCTCATAATGTCTCCTTTTAGCCCAATGTCATCTGGTACACATAGTCTGCTCCCAAAGCGGAGGATTCCCTTACTGTCGAATCTGTACTCACTATCATTGCCTGACTGAACAGTCCTGGCAATTTTCACTAACTCCGGGTCCTCATGCTGTTTCCGAGCCACCTGCTCCAGAAACACGGGTGCTACTCTCATCTGGGCCACTAAGGCACCTGTACCAGACAACTCCAACTGTAGACCTTCCTCAATAAGCTTGTAGAACTCTTTCACCACTGGTCTCCTCTCTGCCGTGATGTGGGATAGACTGCCTAGTGACTTCCGGCTTAGGGCGTCTGCCACAACATTCGCCTTACCCGGATGATACTGAATCTTGCAATCATAGTCACTCAGCAGCTCCACCCACCTCCTCTGCCTCAGATTCAGATCCCTCTGACTCAAGATTTACTGCAGGCTCTTATGATCTGTGAAGATCTCACATTTTACCCCATAGAGGTAGTGCCTCCACATCTTGAGTGCAAAGATTACTGCTGCCATCTCAAGGTCATGTGTGGGGTAATTCAACTCATGCTTCTTTAGCTGCCTAGAAGCATAAGCAATCACCTTCTCATTCTGCATAAGCACACAACCCAGTCCCACATGGGACGCATCACAAAAGACTGTAAAGTCCTCTCCACTAGATGGCAGAGCTAAAACTGGTGCTGAAGTCAACCTCTTCTTGAGCTCTTCAAAACTCTCCTCGCACTGGTCGGTCCACAGAAATTTCTGATTCTTCCTGGTTAGTCTAGTTAGAGGAGCTGCTATCTTTGAGAAGTCCTGAACGAACCTCCTGTAGTAACCTGCCAAACCCAAGAAACTCCTGATCTCTGTCACTGAAGTGGGTCTAGGCCAGTTAGCCACAGTTTCTGTCTTCTTGGGATCTACCTCTATACCATTCTCTGACACTACATGCCCCAAGAACGAAATGCTCCTCAGCCAGAACTCACATTTAGAGAACTTGGCATACAAGCCATGTTCCCTCAAAGTCTGTAAGACCAACCGCAGATGATGGGCATGCTCCTCTGCATTCCTGGAATACACTAAGATATCATCTATGAAGACAATAACAAAGTGATCCAGGTACTGGCTAAATACTCTGTTCATGAGATCCATGAATGCTGCAGGGGCGTTAGTTAACCCGAACGGCATTACAAGGAACTCAAAATGCCCATATCTGGTCCTGAAGGCTGTCTTCGGCACATCCTCATCTCTGATCCTTAGCTGATGGTACCCCGATCTTAGATCTATTTTGGAGAAACAACCCGCTCCGGCTAGCTGGTCGAATAGATCATCGATCCTAGGCAAAGGGTACCTATTCTTGGTAGTGACTTTGTTCAACTGCCTGTAGTCGATACAAAGCCTAAGGGATCCATCCTTCTTCCTCACAAACAAGACCGGAGCACCCCAAGGTGAGGTACTCTGTCGGATGAAACCCTTTTCTACCAGCTCTTGCAATTGCTCTTTCAACTCCTTCAACTCGGCTGGAGCCATCCTGTAGGGAGGGATAGAGATCGGTCTAGTTCCAGGCACCAACTCTATCTCGAACTCTATCTCCCTAGCAGGTGGTAATCCTGGAAGCTCATCAGGAAAGACATCCTGAAACTCTCTGACAACTGGCACCGAGGCCGGCTCCCTGACCTGACTGTCTAGCTCTCTCACATGAGCTAAGTACCCCTGACATCCCTTCCTAAGCAACCTACGAGCCTGAAGAGCTGATATCAGACCTCTAGGTGTGCCCCTCTTGTCTCCTTTGAAGACGACCTCTGACCCGTCCTGATCTCTGAACCTGACTACCTTGTCCCTGCAGTCCAAGGTAGCACCATGGGTAGATAGCCAATCCATCCCTAGAATGACGTCAAAGTCTGTCAAATCTAGAACCACAAGGTCGGCGGAGAGGCATCTTCCCTCAACAAAAACTAGACTGTACTGGCAGACTGACACTGCCACTGACGGGTCACACTTGGGTCCACTGACCCATAGGGGACACTCTAACCCAGAGACTATCAGACCCAACCTCTCAACGGCTCTCGGAGCAATAAATGAATGAGATGCACCCGGGTCCATTAATGCATACACATCAGAACACCCAATGACGAGATTACCTGACACCACGGTGTTGGATGTGTTAGCCTCCTGCTGAGTCATGGTGAAGATCCTGGCTGGAGCTGATGGACCTTCACCTCGGGAACCAGAAGAAGAGGCTGCCCCTCTCCCTCTACCTCTGCCACTGCCCTGAGTTGTGGCGGGAAATGCTGGCTGTGCCACACTACCAGAAGCTGTCTGCTGGGGCTGGCCCATAAAAGGCGCTCTAGGACAATCTCGAGCTATGTGTCCCTCCTGTCCACATCTGAAACATGCATTAGTCCCAACTCGACACACTCCCCTGTGTGGTCTTCCACATCTCTGGCATTCTGTACCATCTGAGCCTGAGCTCGAGCCACCGCCAAAACCCAGACCGGATTTCAACTTGTTCCAAAACTTATTCTTCTTCGGCTTCTTGGTGGTGCCATCCCACCTCTTCTTACCTGAGCTCTGAGAAGAGAAACCTGGTCCTCCTCTGCTTGGGGTCTTAACCCCTGAAGATTGGGTCACTGACTGCTTCACTGACCCCTCAACTATAGCACTTGCCTCCATTCTTCGGGCCATATCCACCACAGTGTGGAAACTTTCTCTCTCAGCTGACTGAACCAACGAGGAGTACCTGGAATGCAGCTTCATAACATATTTCTTGGCTTTCTTCGTATCTGAATCTAGAGCTTGCCCTGAAAAAGGCAATAGCTCCAAGAATTTATCCGTGAACTCCTCTACACTCATGTGCTCTGACTGCCTCAGTTGCTCAAACTCAATCATTTTCAGTTCTCTAGAACTGTCTGGAAAAGCCCATCCAGCGAACTCATTCGCAAATTCTTCCCATGTCATACCGTCTAGCCTCGGGTCCACATAACACTTGAACCATTCCCGTGCCTTTTTGAGCTTTAAAGTGAACCCTGCCATCTAAATGGCCCTGCTGTCACTTGCCCCTAGCTCATCAGTTATTGTCTTCACTACTCTCAGATACTCAAAGGGATCATCCCCTGACTTGTATTTGGGAGCATCTAGCTTGAGGTAATCTGTCATCTTTACCTTGCTCCCATCGACTGAGCTAGGTCTAGGAGGTTGAGTAACTGGGGCTGCTGGTTCTGTAGGTGGTGGAGGTGGAGGTGCAGCATTCCCCGAGGTGGGGTTTGCCGGGTTTGGATAGAAGGGTGAGGGTGGATAAGCTGGGTACTGTGTATAGGGTGGATAGAAAGGTGGATAAGGCATGTAGGTAGGGTAGGGGTGAAAGCTGGAGTAATTCGATGTACCTCCCATCGGATACCCTGAACCCTGTGGGAAGGGTGGATAATGGGGTGGAAAACCATACCCCGAGGCCTGAACGCCTCCCTGAGACTCCCCTGTCCCTTCTTCCTGCATACTCACATCCAGGTTCCCATCCCTCCTCTGATCCTCTTCCATAACCTCCCTCACATCTGAAGAACTTCCTCCTCTATCAGTCCCCCTTCTGCTAGCATCAAAAGACCTTCTAGGGTCCCTTGACACTCTTTCTCTGTTGGCTCTACAAGACATTGCCCTAGGCAATGTAGGAGGACGGGCGCTCGTGCCCTCATCCTCAGGTGGCACTCCAGTCAATCTTGCCGATCGACGAGTTCCTCTCATCCTGTTTTCTGAAAAACAGTACACATCAAACAAGCATTAGCATCATATGGTTCATGTGGGCACACATGAACCCTCATCACACAAACATATCATAGCATATCATAGTATCAATGCACATGTATATAATCATGGCATTTCACATCATCATGTAAGACAGGACTCCACATCCTATCCTAGTGGACATGACCTTTCCTATTGTGCTTGACCTTCTATAACCTCTATGAGCCCGACACTCTAGGTCCGACCATATGAACCTAGGGCTCTGATACCACTCTGTAACGCCCCAGAAATCCGGACCGCTACCGGCGCTAGGATCCGGGTCGACTTAAGGCCGCCGGGACCCGTAGCAAGCCTGACATATAACCTGTAAACCTGTATAATCCCATACATGATCAACAACATGCATAAAAATTTAAAACTTTTCTTCATACATACTCTCATCAACTAACTCAACCTGTGCATACTCTGAACATATACATAACATAGTCCCTCTGTGGGATTTCATCAAGCCTTAAAGGCAAAACAACCTGTGTTGAGTTAGTTTACATAAACATCATAACATAAGATCATGTATATACAAAAGGGATTAACAATATATTATGGTCAAGCACAACTCTATCCTCAATGACCTCATTACATAACATCCTGAATATTCTTACATTTCATCATAATACAATTGTCATGTCCACAACTAACTATTACATACATATGACTTTTTCTTCTTGCCTTCTCTATCTATCCCGTACCTGCAAACCTGGGGTTAGGGGAGAGGGGTGAGCTAGATGCCCAGTGAGTAGAACAGTAAAAAAAGAATATTTAAAACATGTTATCATGAAATGCGTCACTGCACAAACAATTCACACCACGGATGGACTGATTCAAAAATCCCTCAACTCCATGCCCGGCCCTATTATGGGCACCACAGGACTTCGTATTGCCCGGCCCTATTATGGGCACCACAGGACTTCGTACTCGGAGTTATTGCCCGGCCCTATTATGGGCACCACAGGTCTTCGTATTGCCCGGCCCTATTATGGGCACCACAGGTCTTCGTATATAGAAGGCTAATGAATCATCCTAATGTCCATCCACTATCATCTATCACAATCAATACAATGCGGCATAGTCGTGAATTCTAATGCAACAACCTATAATATGATCATGATACATGAAACATGATAAAAGCATTTGATTTCTTAATTTAAAAGGTTAAGCTTAGTTCCACTCACCTCTGGCAGACTCTGACAACTCTGTAGCAGCTGGCTCACTGCTGGGGTCCTTGGTTCCTCGGGTCCGAACCTACACAGGTGGACTCCAATGAGGGACCAAACATACATAAACATAACTCTAATACATTCCCCAAAAACCCCCTACAACATCCTGAAAATATCACATAGAGACATGCATGAAGTGGCTGAACAGGGCACTTTCGGCGGCACCTTCGGCGGCCGAAAGTCCTGGACAGAGACGAAACTCAGGCAGGTTCGGCGGCACCTTCGGCGGCCGAAAGTCCCAGACAGAGACGAAAGTCTCTTTTCGGGGGCACCTTCGGCAGCCGAATGCTGCCTCCACAAGAGGGGTTCGGCGGCCGAAACTTCTTTCGGCAGCCGAACCTGGTTTCTGCCAAACGGGCAGAAACTTAGTTCACATGAACCTCCTGCCTCCCAAATCCACAAATCAAGCATATACTCTAACCAAATCATGCATGCAAGTTCCTAGGGGCCTCAAACAAGCATATACCCCATCTACAACACTTCAAGCATACTCAAACATGCCACATTGTTCAAGAATCACATAAAACCTAACATTTACTTAAAAACTCATACAACCCTATACATGCCATTCTACCCCATAAAATCACTTAAAACTTACTTAAATCATACATTGAGCTTAAGATCGACTCTTACCTCTTGAAGATCGAGGGTTGAGGAGATCTAAACTTGGAGATGGGAGAAGTTCCAACTTTTGGTCTCCAAGCTCCAAAACTCGTTCTAAGCTCAAAGATCTTCAAAACCAAAGTTATAAACTTGTAAAGATCATGGAAAAAGGAAGGAAAAACTCAAGTTTGGGAAAGGATGGCGGAATGCTCACCTTGGCCGAAATGGGGAGAAAAAGCTCGCCCATTTTCGGCTAAGGGACCCTTTTATAGGTGGCTGGCCAGGCCACGTTCGGGGGCCGAATGTGCCTCCGCATCCATGCAATGTTCGGCGGCCGAACTTGAGGTTCGGCGGCCGAACCTTGACTTCCCTCACTCATGCTTTCGGGGGCCTAACGTGCCTCCAAAACGCATGCATGTTCGGCGGCCGAATTTCACTTTCGGCGGCCGAACCTGGGTTTTCCTCCAAAGACTTTTCATGCAAAACTCATTTAGTTTCATACTTTAAAACCATTAAAAACATGAAAACATTTTATAAAACATGATTCTACCCTTCTAGAGATCTCCGACATCCGAGATTCCACCGGACGGTAGGAATTCCGATACCGGAGTCTAGCCGGGTATCACAATAACTGTATAAGACATTACATTACAATTTAATCATGTCCACTGCTAGCTATTACATAACCATGACTTTACTCTATCCGACTTCCTGCTCTATCCTGTACCTGCAAGCCTGGGGGTTAAAGGGAGAGGGGTGAGCTAAAAAGCCCAGTGAGTAGAACCATAAAAACATATTAGCAAACATGCTCCAATAAAATGCATCATAACACAGACAATTCACATAAGGGTTGGGTGAACTTATCACCAAATAGTCCCAGCATCATTTGTGCCAGGCCGTAGCATGGGGTCCTGGTCTTCCTGTCACATCATACATTACTTACCATTGCCCCAGGGCCTCCTCTGGGCTCCTGGTCTTCGAGTCCCATATCCGTGCCAGTCCGTAGAATGGGGTCCTGGTCTTTCCTCAGGGACTAATTGGGTCATCCAACATTCACCCACATCAACAATAAAGAATGCAATGCAACATATTCGTGAAATCTAATGCAATCATCCTATTGCATACTCATGGTGCATGAAACATGATAAACATTTAATTTCTCAATTTAAAAGATTAAGTTTAGTTCCACTCACCTCTGGCTGACTCTGACAACACCGAAGCAGCTGAACTCACTGCTGGGGTCCTCGGTTCCTCGGGTCCGAACCTACACAGGTGGACTCAAATGAGGGACCAAACATACTAGAACATGACTCTAAAATACTCCTCAAAAATCCCCTTAAAACACCTCAAAAGATCATGGAAAAACATGCAAAGAAGGGCTGCACAGGGCACTTTTGGCGGCACCTTCGGCGGCCGAAAGTCCCTCCAGAGCCGAAAGTCAGGCAGGTTCGGCGGCACCTTCGGCGGCTGAAAGTGCCCTCCAGAGACGAAAGTCTCTTTTCGGGGGCAGGCTTCGGCAGCCGAAAGGCTTGCCTCCCAGCCATGTTCGGCGGCCGAAAGTCCTTCGGCTGCCGAACCTGGTTTCTGCCAAAAGGCAGAAACTTCAGCTCCTCATGCACCAATGCCTCCCAAACCTTCCAAACATGCATTTTTCCTATTCTACAACATGCATACTCAAGCATACAAGTTCCTAGGGGCTTCAACTAACTTAAACCCCATCTACAACACATCAAACATCCACATTGTTCATAAACACAACATATACCCATAAACATAACAATAACCTAACATGCATTTCTACCCCATAGATCTACTTAAAACTTACTTAAAACATGCAATGAGCTTAAGATCGGCTCTTACCTCTTGAAGATTGAGAGAGAGACGACCTAAACTCGAAGATGGGAGGGGTTGAGTTTCTTTGAACCTCAAAACTCCAAAACTTGCTCAAATGCTCAAAAACTTCAAAACAAAGTGAAAACTCATGAAAATCTTAAAAGATCTGAAGGAAGAAACTCAAGATTGGTGAGGGATGGCGGAGAGCTCACCTTGGCCGAAAATGGGGAGAAAAGCTCGCCCGTTTTCGGCTAAGGGACCCATTTATAGGTGGCTGGTCAGGCCACATTCGGGAGCCGAACGTGCCTCCGCATGCATGCCATGTTCGGCGGTCGAACATAAGGTTCGGCGGCCGAACCTGGTTTCCCTCACTTATACTTTCGGGGGCCTAAGGCACACCCGAAATGCATGCATGTTCGGCGGCCGAACTTGAGGTTCGGCGGCCGAACCTGAGCTTTCCTCCAAGGTTGTTTTCATGCAAAAACTCATTTTCTTTCATGCTTAAAACATAAAACACATTAAAAAATTTTATGAAAACATGGTTTTACCCTTCTAGAGGTTTCCGACACCCGAGATTCCACCGGACGGTAGGAATTTCGATACCGGAGTCTAGCCGGGTATTACACCACTCATGTAATAAATGCTGAGGCGGTAAAGGGGCAACCTGAGGAGAAATCCAATAGGCATAAGCAGATGACCCCAGCTTCAGCTCTTGTCAGAACAGAACTAAAAACAAGGAGGCCAATCCTGCTCATCACCTTTAAAGGTACATGATCTGACTTATTATTATTAAGCAAAGGCTATGTGCCCGAGCTCATAGTAGCGAAGTAATAAAAGAAAATGAGAATGTCCTTACATGAACCATAAAAAATCATAAGTCAAGAGTTCAACCCACTGTTGAAAACAGAGCTCATAGGTACGGCTGGTCCAGCTCGGAAAGAGCTTACAAACGAATGCCTTGTTAAAATAGATAAATTTATAAGTCAGAGACTAAGTCTCTTGCTAAGTTTTCAGCCCTGATTAACTGAGGAGCAAGAAATGAAAGGTAATGTAGTTAATTCCTTATAAGATTCATTAAACACCTCTTAAGTGTTTCATTCGCCAATCTTTAAAATTAAACAAATTAAACTGTTTAGATAGAATAAGTAGCCCAATGAGGAGATAAAAACAGCTCAAGTATGAATAAAGCCAGAGAAATAGATAACAATCAAAATAATTCAAAATACCAAACACAAAAATCAAATATCATTAAAAGAAAAGTAAATACAACCTACTTTGCAGTCTACTCTACTAAAGGAAAAACAGTCCTTAAAGGACTTACATGTCTAGGGACATTAACATCTACATTACTTTCTGTACTATCTACATTTACATTATTTACATTACTATTTGTGGGAGGCCCAGCACCTTCTGGCTCAGACCCCCCAATGCCCACAAAAGGCACGACCTCCAGCCCCCGAGACCCAGCATCTCCATCTCCCAGCTTGGCGCCTGCCTCAAAAGGCCCAGCTGCAGTACGAGGACCCCCTTTGGGCAAATGTCTGTCATCCTCCCCATAAAGCACCGCCTCGCCATCAGTGTCTTCCTCTGCAGCTCGGAGTTCAGCCAGTGGGATAGAGGGAGCGTATCTGGCTGTCCTTAGGCCCCGATTGTACCCAGAGACGAACATGTGGAAGCCCTTATTTCATACGGCAGTCTTCGTTTCCTTAGAGCCTTGAAATTTCGCAAGTCGCCTCTCACAGGCCTCAGCTATCTTGGCTTTAAATTCAAAAGAACTTGTATAGTCCTGGAGGTGAGCTTCACAGGCCTGCTGGATCTCCTTCTTCAGCTCGGGGGACTCCTTATACTCCCTTAAACACTTCTCGACCTCCAGCTGGACCCTGTCCTCAGCCAATTTAACCTCTTCAAGCAGAGCTGAGCACCTCGTCTCTAAGGATTCGACTTGTTGGCAGAGTTGCTGATTCTGAAGTTTGGACTCCTCTGCCACCAAAGTCAAGCCCTTAACACTATCAGCTTGCTTGCTCAGCTCTTGCTTCAGGACCACAACCCGAGCTACGGCTTCACTCTTTTGAGCCAGAACGGCATCAAATTTTACCTTCAGCTGCTCGCATTAGCGCTAGACCTCCTCCTTCTGGCTCACAGCCTCGTCCCTCTCACGTAGAGCATCCACTACAGAGGACAGCTGCTTCAGAACTTCCTCACAACGGACCTCTGCTGCAGCTGCCCTCTCGTCAGAATCTTTAAGAACCCTTCTGGCTTGAGATAACTCCGCCTTTAGGGACTTGGCGTGCTCATGGGCTGCGGCCAGATTACCCCAGGCGTCACTGGTGGCAGACAGATTTTCCTCTAAACGGGCCTCCTCAACCCGGCGATCCACAGACTCCCGGAGAGAGTGGTCACGAGCGTCCACCTCTATGAAGAGGCCCATCACCTAGCGCAAAAAGAAAAAGCTGTCATAACAAAGAAACAAAGAAAATTAGAATACGAGCAGAAACCAAAACGAACGACTTACCATCAGGAGCATCTCCCTGATCATATCTCCCAGCTCCCCCCGAGGTCGAGATCGGAACGCTGCCTGCTCCCTGGTAAAACTAGGGGTGTAATCGAGCCGAGCCGAGCCGAGCTTTGTAAAGCTCAAGCTCGTTTATTAAAAAAGTTTGGAAGCTCGAGCTCGACTCGAGCTCTAATATTTGATTTGAGCTCGGCTCGAGAATTAAATATTATAATTGAGCTCGATTCGAGCTCGACTCGTGAAAGACTCGTTCGATTTAATAACGAGCCTAATTCGAGCTCGAGCTCGAAAAACTCGATTAAGAAGCTCGTTAATAAAACTCGAGCTCGAACTCGGAAAGCTCGATTAAGAAACTCGTTAAAAAAGCTCGAGACCGAGACCAAAATTAAAAAGTTTGGTTTGAGCTCAAGTTCAGGCTCGAGCTCGAATTAATAATTACACTTTAATAAGTTTTTAATCATCATTAATTTAAATAATATAAAAAAAGAGAGTGTACATAAAAAACATTACGTAACACAATTTATAACTAAAATAACACAAATAAATATAAATTCAACAACATAATAAAATTAGATTACACACAAAGTTTAATATCAAACGAATAAAGTTGATTCCAACTTCCAACAGTTGAAACAAACTAATATAATTTAATTATCTTCATAATCATCTTCATACTTGTTCAATTAGTTAACTTGAATTTCAACTTCAACATCCATATAACCTTAATTAATTATTATTAATATACTTTGATAATTATTATCATCTTTTATGTTGTATGCTTAATTATATACAAAATTTTTTTTATAATTATACTTTAATTTTAAAATGTATATAATTTTTACAACTCAATTTATCATGTAGTACTATAATTTTAAAGAATACTTATTATAATAATTAATATTAATTATTTGTGATTATACATTAATTTTATGGAATCTTATTATAATAATTATATACAAAAGATTTTTATAATTTAATTTTAAAGAATATTAATTATAATAATTAATCTTAATTATTTGTAATTTTCAATACTATAATTTTCAAGTATTTATAATAGTTTAAATTTTATAACTTTATAGTTATTTTTATTTTTTTAATAATATATGAACTTGTTCATAAATTTATTTAACGAATTGGTTCACCAATTTATTTAAACAATATTACTCACGAGCCTATTTAACGAGCCTGCTCGTGAGCCTTCTCAACGAGCCTGCTCGCGAGCCTTCTCAACGAGCCTGCTCGCGATCCTTCTCAACGAGCCTGCTCGCGAGCCTTCTCAACGAGCCTGCTCGCGAGCCTTCTCAACAATATTACTCACGAGCCTATTTAACGAGCCTGCTCGTGAGCCTTCTCAACGAGCCTGCTCGCGAGCCTTCTCAACGAGCCTGCTCGCGAGCCTTCTCAACGAGCCTGCTCGCGAGCCTTCTCAACGAGCCTGCTCGCGAGCCTTCTCAACGAGCCTGCTCGCGAGCCTAAAAACGAGCCAGCTCGCGAGCCTTAACGAGCCGAATACTATGGAGCTCAAGCTTAGCTCGTTTAAGTGACGAGCCTCAAAATTGAGCTCGAACTTGGCTCGTTTAAAAAACGAGCCGAACTCGGTCGAGCTTTTATCGAGTCGAGTCTCGAGTAGCTCACGAATAGCTTGGCTCATTTACAGCCCTAGGTAAAACTAGCTAGAAGACCAGTGAGAGCAAGCAGGCGTGGGTCTGAAGCCTCTGTGACGCCACCAAACATTCGCTCCTTGATGATTTCAGCAACTACGCTCGCATGAGACTGATGAGTGATGTCCTCCACGTTCAAAATGTCGTTGTCGAAAGCTGACATCAGGGGCACCGTGGGAACATCCTTTTTCTTCTCAAGAGGAGGGAGAGCTGGAGCCGACCCCTTGGAAGCCCTAGATTTCTTCCGAGCAGGAGCTGGGGCGGACATTTCGGGGGAGGCGGGGCGCTTGTCCCCAGCCTTCTCTATAACACCTCCATCACTAGCAAGGCCGGATCCAACCTCATCAGGAACAGGGGAATCTCCGGCAGGAGCCTCCTGAACATCTTCGTCTATAAGAATAACCTCTTTTCTTTGTCCTGGAGCCTCCTCTTCAGTAATGGAGACCTCAAGTCCCACAGCAGAAGCATCCACAAGAGGAAGAATGGGATCCGCCCTCACCATCCTGGTTTCCTTAGCCACTTCAGAAATAACCCCTGGAGCCTCTTCCATCCTCTCAGTAGAAGAGCATTGAGGCCGGGGGGCTTCAGAAGATTGGTGGGTTGAGCTCGATCTTCTGCGGCTAGAGGGCCGAGACGACTTGCTACGTCGGGCATTCGGTCTGGGAGCCTGAGAAGATGCTGGGGGAGGAGGAAGTCGAGTAACCTACCTAGAAGAAATAACCTCGGCTACCCTTTGAGTAGCCTCCTTCACAGATTGCCCAGCCAAGAGAGCATCCAGAGCAGCGTCCATGCACTCTCGGGACAGTATAAGGTTCTTCGGGGGCTTGATTTGGTCCATATTCACTTCGGAAGCTGCAAAAGTCCACAATCAACACAAAGTAAGGTAACAAGCCACGCAGATTACAAAGGCAAAATGACACAGCTAAGTGGAGCAAAGTACCCGCATCTCTAATATCACGAAGATTAGACACAAACATACACTTCTCGACATCATACTTCTTCTTAACAAAAGTTAGTCGAATATACCCGACCTGTTCAGTAAGGCTCAGCTGAGGCAGGTCATTGCAGTTCAGTGAAACATCCTCCCAGGAGAGTTCTAGGTCCCAGATGAGCCCGGACTCCTTCTTGAGCTCCACTACTGCAAAGCCTTCCATCCAGCCCTTTATTGAGTCTTTATGACCCGAAAAGATTGAAAGCCCCCCCCCCAAGGGGAAAAATAATAAAAACCCTGGTTTGCCCTAACTAATCGGAAGAAAGAAACAAACAAATGCACCGTGGGTTTGAACCCCCAGCTTAGACATACGGATTCAAAGGAGGACATGAACAGAATGGAATTGGGAACTAGCATCCGAGGAGTTATCCTGAAGTACTGGAAGACCTAGGTAAAGAAAGGAGGAAAGGGGAAGTTTAGGCCAAACTCCCTCTGCTTAGCGAAAAAGACCAGGCTAAGATCCTTTTGGGGATCGATTAGGTCGGAGGGAGGAGGATCAGGAAGAACAATCATCTCGTTCGGGTAGGGGGCCCGAATACGAAAGAGTGGGGTATCTAAATACTCCTTAGAGAAGAAATTTTTTAAGAAAGACGGAGTAACGTTAGACTCTATTATAAGAACGTCGGGAAGTCTTGGACTATCCATGAAAGGACAAAGAGAAGAAGCGTACCTTGAAAGTGACTAGGGTAGAAGGGCGATGTAGGCAAATCGAGCAGAAGATGGAAGAGGGCAAAGGTTTCAAGAAGATAGAAAGAATTCGAAATTGGAAAAAGTGATGAGACGAGGAGATGTTTTGAGTAGACTTGTCCTTTAGGCGGCGCGATCATTACTACTCTCGGTATTTACCCCCTCATCAGCCAGACAATAACTGACGAGAAGGTAAAGGGGCAATTGATGACCGCTGGATTTCTCCATCTCGGTCTGGGGCCAGGCCCACAACACCAGCTCCTCTTCTAGGGACCTTCAAGCCTCATCACATGCATCAAGTCCGGCCCACTCAGCCTGAAGGTCGGACTCCCATCAATCTTCTCAATCAGGCCGGCCTAGCCCTTTGGGCCCGATGAATAAAATCCTCTCTGGGTTCAGTCCATATCATGTCATTCGGTCCGGCCCAGAATCAGGAAAAAGATCTACCCATCCTTTACTTGGGACCACCCGTACGCGCGTCCGGGAGAATCAGGGGCCGTTACGCATGGGGCAGCGATCTGATTTCCTCGTACGTCCATATCAAAATAACAGGGACAGGTGGCCCAATGACACACATTCTGTTACACGTCACTGGCAGACAAAAGGAAACATATAAAAGGAGAAATACTCTCCTCTAGGTCTAAATTTTTTTCAGTTTTACAGAACCCATTGTAAAATCCTATTTTCTGGATATCAGATTATCAATTTTGAAATAAGTTAAATCTTAAACTCTGAAATAAAAATAAATAAAATTATATAATGTATTTTCATATTTTTAATTAATAAATATATTTTATTTATCATATCAATGTTTTTTTAATGATGTTTGAAAAGTGATACCATGAAATACTTTTTTTAATAATTGGATGACGAATTCGAAAGTAAAAATGAATAAATCATATAATATTTTTTATATTATTTAATAATTAAATTTAATAATTTTTTAAATATTATCACTCAATTTTTTTTCAACTTTGATTTGAATAGAGTATAAGCATTTTTTATTTATAATTATATATTTATAAGTTACTACAAATTAAAATTATTTTCTCTTTAAATCTCTCTTAATTTCACCTTATTTAATAGATTTGATAAATTTCAAATATTCATTTACACTAATGACATTTTTTAATTATTAATATTTACAAAATTGATATAATGTAAATAAATTTTTTTATTTCAGCATTATTGAAACTATTATTAATAAAAATAAAATTTGTAATAATTCATTAACTTTAATTATTTAATGTTTAAGTAGAGATATTAATTTTCGTTTCTGCTTTTAAATAATGGACAATTTAATTTTAATACAAATTTTTTTTAAAAAAAAAATCTCAAGTTTTATTGAAAATATTAAAATAATAAAAATAATAAAATTTATATTCCATACATCTTATAATTTTTATCCATTTTATTTTTTTAAATATAATTTATTTATTAACTTTTTAATTATATTTATTTTAAATATATTAAAATTTATTAAATATTAAGAGATATTTAAAGAGATTTTTTATAAATAAAATAAAATTAAATAGGATTATAATGGTTAATTTATATATTACTAAAATTAAAAAAAAGTGAATAATAATTTTAAAACAATAAAAAGAAAATCAACAAAAAATATGGAATGGTGGGAGTATTTTCTAAAATTGTAGGGTATTACCTGTTGTCTTTAGTGTAAGCATGGCCATGGGCCGATTCTGGTTATTTTTCAAATCCAACTGAAACTGGTTAAATTTAAAATGGTTTAAAATAGTTTTATTTTTTAATAATTTCAATCTGATTTTGGTTCGATTTTAAATCGATCATAATTTCAATTTTTTACTATTCCCGCTCCAGTTGCAATTAAATTTAAATTATTAACGGTTAATTTAATTTTAATTTTTAAAAAAATTAAATGAAATATAAAAAAATAAATATATGTCTTAAATATTATTAAATATATATTTTATTAAATAAGTAAATTATAAAATGTATTAATTTACATGATATAAAAAATATGTTCTCATTAGTATGGATATTTTAAATTTATTAAAGAGTGAGATTATGAGTAGAGAAATATATAACCAATAAATTTATAATTACATATGATATATACTTTACATTTACTTAAGTTGATATTGATGAAGTTTTATGGAAAAATTAAAGTTGAATGATGTTACTGAAAAAAATTAAAAGTTGAGTGATTATTAGTGAAAATTGACTGTATATTAACCTGAAAATCTATATACTTAATTACAAGAGTCTTAATAATATTATTTTATATTAATTCATTAAACATCTCAAGTAAAATTATAATTTATTGAATACTTAAACTTATAAAAATTATAATAATTGATATTATTGAAATGAGATTAATGACGTGACAGGAATGAGACTATACTATAATTGGCAAAAATGTGAGGTGGTGATAAGTGTTCACGGCAGCCACTTCGATGCTCAGGTCAGTATGGTGACGATTAGAGAGAATGCAACAACTTGCTTCAAGTTTTAATATAAGAGAATAATGTATTTTTTCCTCTAGAATCATTTCCCTTTTATATTATAAAAAAAATGGAGATAAATATAATATTTCTTGAAAATCAAGCAATGATGTAGCTAACTACTCGATAATGGATATTGCCAGCTCATGGGTTGATGATCTTGTGATCATAGGTGAAGCGGGAAAGTATTTAGTAACGGTAATCCTATGTCAAGACTCAACCTATCAAGGGAAGGCAAATCTTGACGATAATCCGAGTATTAAAGTGTTCAGATCTCCCTTTCCGTAGTGGGACCGCATTTTTCATTTGTCAGATCCATGCCACGTAATCTTTGTCTTGTGATGAAAGTTTATAGCTTACCTTGGTCGGATGTTATGTAATATCAGAGATCCCCTGCTAGTCTTTGTTTCTTCGGATTTAAAAAGGACATCTTTTACCGGGGTCTGGGACATGTGGCCTCTTGAGATTGACTTTTTGCTACTCACGTCGCCTTGCGTACTGGTCCTGTAATACCCGGCTAGATTCCGGCATCGGAATCCCTACCTTCCGGCAGAATCTCCGTTGGAATATGGAATTTTGATGATGCCAGAGTCTTCTAGAGGGGTAAAATGTGTTTTCTAAAATGTTTTTTTTTTACTGATTTCATGGTTTTAAATGAAAAAGAATTGAGTTTTGAAAAGAAAAGACCAATGAGGCATTTGCCAGGTTCGGCCGCCGAAAGTGAAGTTCGGCCGCCGAACATGGGAAGGTTTCGGGAGCGCTTTTGGCCTCCGAAAGCCTTGTTTGAACAAACCAAGGTTCGGCCGCCGAACCTCAAGTTCGGCCGCCGAACATGCATGAGTTTAGGGGGCACGTTAGGCTGCCGAAGGTTGTTGACCAGGCCACCTATAAAGAGCCCTCAGATCGGAAATGGGCGAGTTTTCTCCCCATTCTCGAGCTCAGGTGAGTTTATGCCCTCCTTTGGTCGTTTTCATGTTTTCTCTACCCATCCCTCAAGTTTTTCATGAGTCCTACCTTTGTTTTGAAGTTTTGAAGCTTAAATAGGAGTTTTGGGAGCTTGGAGGCTTTTGGAGCTTGGATCCTCCACACCTCCGAGTTAGGGATCGCACCACCCCTCGATCTTCAAGAGGTAAGTGTAGATCCTTGCTTTCCTTGTGTTTTGATGGTTGAGTATGGGTAGATATGCATGTTAGGGTTTATGTGGGTTTTATGCCCAATGTGTACTTACGTATGTTTAAATGATGTTATGTTGAAGGTTTAGGCTAGGTTATGCATGTGGGAAAGTGTATGCATGATTGGGAGAGAACAAGTGAGGTTTTGAGTAGTTTTGATGGTTTTGGCTTATGTGGGTCATAAGCTCTTTATGTATGCTCTATGATGTTTTTGTTGGAGTTTAAGCTTGTTTAACCTCCTTTGTGCATGGTTTAGGGTTTATGCATATTTTTATGAGGTTGGGTGGTTGTTTGGGGTATTTGGTAAAGTTTTGGAGGCTAGTATGCACGAGAGGCTGAGTTCTGATGAATTCAGGTTCGGCCGCCGAAGGTAGTTTTGGCCGCCGAACCTGCCTATGGATGCATGGATTGGCCGCCAAACCTTACCCCCGAAAGTTGAGTTTTGACTTGAAAACAGACTTTCGGCCGCCGAAGGAAGGTTTGGCCGCCGAAAGTGCCTGACTTTCGTCTCTAGAGAGGGACTTTCGGCCGCCGAAGGTGCCGCCGAAAGTGCCCTGTCCAGCCTTTTCATGGTTGTTTCCTATGCATGTTTTGGTGATGTTTTAGGGGGTTTTTGGGTAGTTGTTTATGAGTTGTTTAGAGTGTGTTTGGCACCTCACTGGAGTCCACCTGTGTAGGATCGGACCCGAGGAACCAAGGTGTTTGGCAGTGTTAGCTGCTTCAGAGTCAGTCCAGAGCTAGTCAAAGGTGAGTAGAACATAACTCTTTTAATATTAAAGAAATTGAATGTTTAAAACATGTTCATGCATCATGAATACCATGTTATGTAATAGGTTGTTGCATTAGAGATCACGAATATGTTGCATTGCATAATACGATGATGATGATGTGGATGGATTTTGGATGATCCATTAGCCCTCAGTATGACATGATTTGACACGATATGATATGTATGACATGATATATGATGGAAAGACCAGGTGTGGCCGTATCGCCCCTGGCATAGAGGAAGAGAAGTCCAGGTGTGGCCGTATCGCCCCTGGCATAGAGTATGTGAAGTCCAGGCGTGGCCGTATCGCCCCTGGCATAGAGCATTTTCGAACTTGTTATGATATAACATCTATATGTAGAGGGCTATTGGTGACAAATTCATCCTTAATGTGTATTGTTTGTGATGTGATGCATTCCATGATAGCATACGTTTTAATGAACTGCTTTTCTTTTATGGTTTCTGCTCACTGGGCTTTTTAGCTCACCCCTCTCCCCTAACCCCAGGTTTGCAGGGTCAGAGTTAGTTCGGGGAGTCGTCAGGATATGGCTATGGTTATGATGTGTAATAGAATAGTAGTGGACATGATGTAATGTAAGGTTATGTATTGATGTAAAAGAGTTGTATTGAAAAATGATATTATGTAATGTGATCAGAGTTATAGTATTGTGCTTGGTCCGAGTTGGATAATCCCTTTGTACATCAGTTTTATATTCTGTTGATATGTATGTTGGACCGAGTTTGACATAGGGTATGCTGACCTTAGGGGTTCTATGAGTTCAGTCATAGTGCATACATAGGTCAAGCTTGGTAAAGGTAAAATTTTAAATGTTTTTTGGAAATGTTTGATCATGTTTGGGATTATACCAATTGTACAGGGTGTATGTTTGGCTTGCTACGGGTCCCGGCGGCCTTAAGCCGATCTGGATCCTAGCGCCGGTAGCGGTCCGATTTTCGGGCTGTTACAGGTCCTTTTGACAGCTGTTATGATGTTTATATATTGGATAAAGTTTGGATATTGTTAGAAGCGTATCTCTGACAGCTGCTGTGATGTTTATCATATTGGATAGAGTTGTGATGTTTATCATATTGGATAGAGTTTGGATATAGTTAGAAGGGTATGAGATGACAAAATTATATTTAGTGTAAAATGTGGAATTCTAAATAAGATAAAATAAGAAATTTTAAATAAAATAAGATACAAAATCCTATCAAATAAGGATAATATTTTGACATGAATAATATACTATCGTGATTTCTACCATTTTATTAATGTGATTTGAACTATTGAAATTTGAATTTAATATATTTTAGTATTGATTTACAAAAATAATATTTTATTAATATTTTATAAAAATTTCCCTTATCGCTAAGTATTTATTTTATACATTTTATTTTCTTTAATAATTTATTTAAATTAGACCTCTAAATTAAATTTATGCATCCACTAGTGCCCTCCACAGCATATAGCATAGTCAATATGATTAAAATGAAGCAAAGGAATAAAATATGTAACCAAATATAAACTGTCTATACATTATATTATTTATTACTAAAACCATATTATAAAATAGTTATTTATTAATTTAATTAATATAATTAGAAAAATATTATGATTTTTGACTGAACAAGGAATAAAATATTATTCCTTGGCCATGTATTTTAAAGTATACTTTATAAAATAAAATAAAAATTGCCATGGATACAACATGATAAGTTTAATAAAGGAATCCAATCTCTATTAATTGAAAAAAAAAAAAGAACGTGGAAAATAAAGAGTCTAATAAAAAGTAAATTATTAGTAATAATGGCCAGAGAAAAAAAAAAGGGAATTTGAAGGCAGCATATCCAATTATTCACTCCAACACCACGAGAGAATATTATACAATGAATATTTAAAAGCTTTGGTTAGGACACCTGAGAATTTAATAAGACTATACTTGCTTGTTTGTACACTCAACTAGGAGTGATCTGTATTTGATTTAAATCGAAAACATCGACTAAATTGAATTAATTTAAAATTTTAATTTAATTTTTTATTCGATTCGATTTGATTCAGTTCAGTTTTTAATTTTAAAAATTTCAATTATTTCGATTTTATTAAGTTTTAATCAGAAAAAATTGAAAAAACCGAACCGAATCGATTAATGATAATAGTAGGGGTGTAAACGAACCAAACTGTTCGTGAGCTATTTGAGGCTTGACTATATAAAAACTCGATCGAGCTCGACTCGTTTTCTAAATAAGCCGACCTCGAACTCACTTTTTAGACTCGTTTAATAAACGAGCCGAATTTGAGTTTAACAATATTCAGCTCGTTTAGGTTCACGAGCTGACTCGTGAATAGGTTCGTGAACAAACTTATGAGCAGACTCGCAAACAAGCTTGTTTGCTAACACTAATCCCACATCAAAAGTAAGGGATATAGAGAATCGTGACTTCTCTATAAAAAACAACCTTTCTACATTTTTCTTCATTAGTTTTGAATTTAAAGGATTTCAATTAAATAAAAAAAATTTTAATTTAGAAGTCTCTTAATAACTTTATAATTTAAATTTTTTAATTTAAATGAATTTAAATTATATTGAGCTTATTTATAATATAATCGAGTTCAAATTCGAGTTTAAATGAGATCAAATTTGAGTTTTTTGAATGGAGTTTGAGTTGGCGCGTTAATGTGATAAACGAGTTTATTACAAATCAAACTCGAACCGAACTCGAGTTTAATGTTTATTTTATGAATCGAGCTCGAATTTATAAATGAAACTCGAGTCGAGCTCGAGCTCGAACTTGAGATTTTAAATTTATTTTCTAATCGAGTCTGAGCTTATAAAAGTTCAGTTCGGTTCAGTTCGATTACAACCCTAGATAATAGTATATTATTTTAGATAATAGTATATTATTTTCAATAATACAGAGAGATTAGATCATATTAAGGTTAAAAATTTTTAATTAAATTTTAAAATATTAAAAATAAAATGTAAAAAATAAAAAATTTATTAAAAATTTAAACTGATCAAATCGAACCAAATCAAATCAAACTGATTCAGTTCGATTTGATTTTTGATCAAAATCAATTTAATTTTTATAAATACCAAAATTTTAATTTTTAGTTTATTCGATTCGATTCGATTTTGAATCGAACCGATCGAATACACGTACTTTTACTCAACCAATTTACATATTTTTTTAAATAGAATATCTATTGTGATTTTAGTGTATATAATTTTTTAAAATTGATTGTATTTATATACCTGAATAAGGGAAGATTTACCCAATAAGAAAAATTCATATTCGGATAATGGTGTTTTTATACAATCAATCAAAAGTCATTTTACAATTAAAAATTAACGTGAAAATTCAATTTAATTAATTTTTTTAATTTAAATAATATTACATCATTTTATATTAATTTTTTTATAAAATAAATAATGTCAAATAAAGGAATTGTAATTTTGACATATATAAATTTTCTAGATTTACTGGGTAAAAGATTTGCCCATTTCATAAAAAGCAATAGTCTATTTGAAATTTTTACACTCATCCAGTCAGTAAATAGATGATAAGCATTGACTAAAATATAATAAACTCCACATTCAAATTGAAATTAATAATAGACAATGTACCGGATTCGGTGCAAATGATTTCCAGAGTCTATATGACCAACAAAAGCATAGACAATGTACGCCAGCCAATATGGACTGGCTGTGCTTACTCAAATCTCTAAGAGGCATTTTGATTTCATTACATATCTGGCATTGAAATTCGTTCATGCATTTTTAATGTCATAACATTTTCAAAATGTGGATCATGAACTAAAATTCTGGCTTCCAGTTTATCTCTATACAAAAACATTTTAATATACTCAAAAATTATAAAATTTTATAAATATGTCGTACACATGATACACGATGCACAAAAAAAATATCAAAAAAGATTTATATTATTTGAGTTATTGTTATTGCAGATTTTATTTGTGATATAGACTACGTTAGAGACATAAATATAAAAAATTTAAAATATAAAAATTTTAAACACGTCTAAAACTTAATTTTAAACTCAAGAATTATCTAAGATTGAGAGCAGGGGTGAGCAGTATTCGGTTCAAATCGAAAAAATTGACCGAATCGAATCGATTTGAAAATTTGGTTCGGTTTTTTATATATTTCGGTTTGGTTCGGTTTTTAATTTCAGAAATTTAAATTATTTCGGTTCGGTTCGGTTTTGATCAGAAAAAAACTGAAAAAACCGAACTAAACCGATTAGTGATAATAATATATTTTTTCAATAATATAGAGAAATTAAATCATATTAAGGTTAAAATATTTTAATTAAATTTTAAAATATTAAAAATAAAGTATAAAAAATAAAAAATTTATTAAAAATCGAAATAGATCAAACCAAATCAGACCGATTCGATTCGATTCGATTTCTGACTAAAATCAGTTCGATTCGATTTTGAACCGATCTGATCGAATGCTCCCTTAATTGAGAGTTAAGAGTGGGAGGGATTGACTGTCACTAAAGATTAGGAAGAAAAAAAACTAGCTTGAGTTTTTTAGGAGAAAAAAATAAAATCTTTTATTATTATTATTATTATTGAAGGGAGAGCCGCTTAGCTATCCTTCTTTTCTTTTTAAAATTCAATTTTTCTTTTTTTTTCCTTTCCTTTTATTTTTTTTAAATTCAATAATTTAATTATTTAAATAAATTATTTTTAATAATTTTTCATAAATAAAATATCTCTTTCAATAATTTTAAAAATATTAAATTTATAATACGATTTTTATTATTAAATCCACGTTAATTCTAAAAATTAATTTAAAACATGTCACGAGTCTGTAACGTAATTTTCATTGTCGGATTCTCATACTTTCCACATATGCATGTGCTTTAATTTAAAAAAAAAAATTGTCCACAGTTGAATTTTCATTATAACTTATAAAATTGAGGTAAACGCAATAAACAAAACATGTGATGGAGAAGGAGGCTATTAGCCATTATTAATAATGTAATAAGTTAATACAAGGACATCATAACAAACCAACACTGTGGAGGAATGCTGGTTTTGTTTGTCCAATATAGGAATTGTTCAATCATTTCTGTTTTCCCAAAACTGAATTTGGAACTTTCTTGATTTTTGCTAAGCAGTTGTCCTTTGGTCTTGAATGAGGTAAATACATCAATGAACTTCCAGGATTCAGTCGTTCCAGCCTGTAAAATCACAAAACCATTTCATAAATATTCATAATGATTTAGCCATAACGTTTTATTTCGGATTTCACAGTTTTAGATATGATTTTAATGAAAGAATCAAGAGAGATTGTAAAATAATAATAATAATAATTAAGTCTTCAAACTAGTTTTTTTTATTTATTAATTTATCATTTTGTTTTGTTAGAGTTGAAGAAATTTTTTAATTAAAAAATTAAGAAAATTTATTATTTAATTTTTATATTATAAAAAAATTCACTAGCTAGTTCTTATATTTTGAAAAATAAATTAAAACATCTCTATTATTTTAAAAAGTATACTCATTAGTTATTTTATTAATTTTAACAGCTAAGTATTATAAAAAAATTTAAAATATTTTCGATACCAATAGACTAATTAGTAGACTTTTTACAAATATGAGCGACCAATTAATGAATTTTTTCAAACTATAGGGATTAAATAATAAAACACTTAACAGTTAAAATTAATAGAGAAACTAACCGGTAAATTTTTTAAAATGTTAAGAATATTATAATATATTTTCAAAATTAAAGAATCAACTAATAAGTTTTCTTACAGAGACTAAATAGTAATTTTAAAAAAAATTGAGAAATAGTCATGGTTATTTCTGAAAAAAAATTATCTAAATTGGGTCTATATATGTAAATAGTATCAAATTATAGTATAATTTCATGTATTTATGTAATACGTACTCGTAATATAAAATTATAATAAGGTCCATATCAACTCGTGTATTTACATTATAAATCTATATAAATCCAGTTTAAATAAGAATTTTACTATTTTTTGGGAAAAAGAAGAGAGAAGAGGAACTTACTCATAATTAAGGAGAAAATGGTGAAGGAAGATGGAAATTTCCAGCTTTGCAAGATCATTTCCAGGGCACAGCCTAGTTCCAGCTCCAAAGGGAAGGAAAGCTCCTGCTTTGGGTATAAAATTCTACAAAATCATCCAAATTAAGACTTGTGCATGTATATGAGGAAGAAAAATTAAGTGCAAAAAGTTTAACAGGCTTACATCCCATCTGTCAGGATTGAATTCCATTGGATTTGGATAGATTTCAGGATCAAAGTGAACACTTCTGAACCACACAAGAACTTTCCAACCCTTGGGAATGATATATCCTGAATTCCAAGTCAATTAAATTATAAATAACTAAGTCTAGGTAAGGATTTCTTGATGCTAAGAACTCACCATTTAGATTGACATCAACTTTTGCCTCTCGGAAAACCATTAGTGAGAATGTAACCAAACGAAGCGTTTCATCAATCACCTACAAAGAAAAAAGATGGAAAATTTATACTAAAAACTGATTTTTTCTGAGAAACCAATCACATCAATATGAATTACCTTGGAGAGATATTCCATCTCTCTAATTTCCTTAAGTGTCAAACCCTTCTGTGTTGGTGGCCTCTTTCTTACAATCTCCTCCTGCTCTTCCTGTCATGTAATTAAACAAAAGCCAATCAAGCCAAAACAGACTAATTAAGAGATGTAATGTAGCCTAGGGTCGAACCTTAGCCTTTCGGAGATATTCAGGATGTTTCTCGAGAAAAACAGCAGCCCACATAATAGTATGGCCAGAAGATTCATGACCTGCATTTAAGTACATCAACAAAACATCAATGATTTCTTCATCGTCCAATTTTTTTCCATTTTCATCTTCAGCATCCATCAGAGCGTCCAGCATATCTTTCTTCTTTGATGTGATGTTCTCCTTCCTTTGCTTTCTGCGCTCATCTATCGCAGATTGTAATGCAGCCACCAGGTGTTTGCGAGCCTGAAAATTTAATCAGATTGTTAAAAAAAACTCAACTTTTTGTAAAACTGTGAGGTTTCGAATTCGAATCATCACCTTCAGTCCTTTATGGTATGCAAATCCAGGAAGATTGATTGCCATGGCTCTGACTCCATAGTTAAGTGTTGTATATTCTTTCTCCAGAACCTCCATGACAGGCTCGCTCTCGGAGCCAAGGAAGATATACATTATTATCCTGAAGGTGAGCTTCCTTAGTTGAGTTAAGAACTCGATTTTTCCCATGGTCGTCCATTTTTCCAAGGAAGAAATCACAACTTCTTCAATGTAATTCACGTAAATAGATAGAGCTTCATGACCATTGACAGGAGCTGCAGTGAGTCGCCGGAGACGTTTGTGTTCTTCATAAGAAATACCGATGAAGGACTTCTTTCCGATGAGCTCCATGGTGGCTTTAGGCCAGCCAGGTTGAAATGAAGCATCATCATTTAGTACTCTTTTGCATGTTTCAGGCGATGTCACGATCACACTTGGCTTCCCGAACATGAAGGCCTTGTAGATTCCAATACGTCCATATCTGCATCAAAAGTTCTGATCATTTCAGCCATCTGGGATCGTTTTCAAGCTTCTAATCAATAGAAAAAAAAAAATAAAATAGAGAGACAGTGACCTGGCTGTAAAGCTGCGCATGAAAGAATCAGGATCAGTGGACTTGAAAGCTTTAAGAAACGACCACATATTGCCGATGAACGGCCAACCCAGATCGCCGGGAGGCAGATAATACTGAATTTCACCGAGTTTGGTTTCATAAAACCACCGATTTGCTCCCTGTAGAAACCTTTTCAGAGCCACCAAAGCACCCACAAAGCATATCAAGAGCCCCCAACTGAAACCAAGATCCATAGCTTTGCTTTCGGACAAGAACTCAAAATTTTTTTTTAATCTCTGTGCAGAGACCCTCTTGTCTGAAATATTTATATATCCATTAATTCAGGTTGTTAGGTCTTGTCTATCTGGTAATTAATATGATTACGTTCCATGCTTTCTTTCCAAATACAACGTTGTCCACCAGTGCATGCACTCGATTTTTTTGCTAGGATTCTTGTTTCCTTTTACAAGAAATTTTATTTATATTCAAATATGATTTGATTTTGTTTCCTTTAAGTTTTATTTTTTTTAGAATTTCATCATTTTATAATAAAAAAGGTGTGGTTATATATGGAAAGTTGGAATTTTTTGTCCTTTTATAATTTGTTTCATGAAAACTTATCCAATATTATTAATAAAAAATTTTAAGAGTAACTGCCGGTTGGTGAGATAGGAAGAAAGCGATTTTTTCACCGGTTGATCGCAAATTTAAATTAATCCAATCAATAAATTTTAGATATTCGATGATTTATATTAAAAAAATTTAAAAACAAGTTATTTTTTAATATTTTTAAAATATTTTTTTATAAAAAATTTCAAAATATGTGAAAAAATATTTTTCCAAAAAAAAACAGTCCTATTTATAAAATTTAATTTCATTGAAGATAAGTTAACAGATAATATTCTTTTATCTTTTCATTTTCTTTCTTAAAATGATAGAAATTGAAATATTTTTTTAACATGAAATTGATTTTTTTTTTCTTTTAGAAAGAGTGCTATGTTATTAAGTTCACTCTTGAAAAGGAAAAGAATCAGTGTTTTTTTTTTTAATAAAATCAAATATATTTTTTTTATGCAACAATAGGAAAATTTGTATATATATATATATATAGTACATACTGGGAAAGATGGACGAGAATAAATGACTTTTAGTCTGTAAAATTCATTTTTCCTACTAATTTAGCTACTAAAATTTTATGCTGAAATTCTCATATTTTTTTTCCAATATAATTGATAAAAATTTAATTTTTCTTGTAATTCAAAACCTCAAATTAGGAAAAAAAAATGAAAAATTTTAGTTAAGGAAAACTAATTATAGAATTTCTAGTAGTAGATAATAAAATATGAAAATTATGTTTGTTTTAAATTATATAAGTAAAAATGTATATTTTATTTTAGATATTAAAACATTTTTAAAAAATTAATTCTTGAGAAGAAAGAAATAAAAATATTTAATCACTTATTTATTTTCCTTAGTAAAATCAAACATTAATATAATGGATTTTAAAATTAATTTTATTTTAAAAAAGAAAAGAGAGAAAGCATTCGTAAAGCTGGAAAGTAAGCAACATAGTCTTTGAATTGTTTACGATTCTCTTTTTGTTTAAAGGGAGGGAAAGCAAAGTTAGGTTTTTAAAATTGATAACCTTCGCCCGAGGTAAGTTATAAGTTGTCACCACAAGTTATAAGTCATATGGCAAGAATAAGATAAGTGGAAAAAAACGATTCCACTAAAAAAAGAGAGATCTGAACACTTTAACACCCAAATTATCGTCAAGACTCGTCCTTCTCTAATAGGTCGTGTAACGACCTGAAAACCGGACAGTTACCGGCGCTAGGATCTAGATCGGCTTAAGGCCGCCGGGACCCGTAGCAAGCCTGACATATAATCTGTGAACCTGTCAAAACCCATACATGATCATACATACACAAAAACCTGTAAACTTTTTCTTTCCATAACCAAGCTCAACCTGTATATACATATTCATAACATAACATAACCCACACACTGGATCTCTCATCAAATGCTCCAATAGGGTAACCCAACATGCATACATTAAGCTTGGTTGAACATAAACATCATAAAAATATTCTATAGATCATGTATCAAAAGGGATAACCATACACATAGGGTCAAGCACAACCTCTAATCCTCAATATCATCATTACATATCATGACTACATAAGACATTACATTACAATTTCATCATGTCCACAACTTCTAACTATTACATGAAATCAGACTTTACTCCTGCCGACCTCCTGGTCTACCCTGTACCTGCAAACCTGGGGGATAAGGGGAAAAGGGTGAGCTACTAGAGCCCAGTGAGCAGAATAATATAACATTCAATTTATTTTTCATGCTTTCATGAAATGCAACATATCACAAACAATTCACATCAAGGATGAACTTGTCACCAATAGCCCACTACTGAATCCAATAGTGCCAGGGGCATAGTGCAGGCCACATCTGGTCTTTCTCTTATACATAACATATCATAACATATCCAATCATGCCGGGGGCGTAGTGCAGGCCACTTCCGGTCTTTCTCTTACATAGTGCCAGGGACGTAGTGCAGGCCACATCTGGTCTTTCCACATCATATCATAACGTAGTGCGGCTAAAGGATCATCCAACATTCATCCACATCAACAACATATTATGCAATGCAACATATTCGTGATTTCTAATGCAAACAACCTAAAATATCACATGGCACTCATGATGCATGAATATGCTCAAGATTTTCATTTATTTAAAAGATAAGAGTTTATTCTACTCACCTCAGCTAGCTCTGACAATGACTGAGGCAGCTAACTCACTGCTGGGGTCCTCGGTTCCTCGGGTCCGAACCTACACAGATGGACTCAAATGAGGGACCAAACATACTAGAACATGACTCTAAAAATACTCCCCAAAAACCCCCTTAAAAACCTCAAAACATCCATGGAAAGCATGCAAAGGAAGACTGAACAGGGCACTTTCGGCGGTAGGTTCGGCAGCCGAAAGTCCTTCCAGAGCCGAAAGTCAGGCAGGTTCGGCGGCCGAAACTCCCAGACAGAGACGAAACTCATGCATGTTCGGTGGCACTTTCGGCGGCCGAAACTGCCCTCCAGAGACGAAAGTCCTCTTTCGGGGGCAGGCTTCGGCAGCCGAAGGCTGCTTCCACAAGCGGGTTCGGCGGCCGAAAGTTCCTTCGGCGGCTGAACCTGAATTTCTCCAAAGTGGCAGAAACTCAGCTCCAACATGCACAAACACCTCCCAAACCTTTCAAACATGCATAAACCTATTCTACAACACTCCCAATCATACACACTCAAGCATACAAGTTTATAGGGGTGTCAACTAGCCTAAACCCCAACTACAACACATTAAACATACTCACATTGCTCATAAACACACATTAAACCCATAAACTCAAAACAACCTAAACATGCATTTCTACTCCATGAATCAACTTAAAACTTGTTTAAAACATATAGTGAGCTCAAGATTGGCCCTTACCTCTTGAAGATCGAGAGAAAAACGACCCTGGCTCGGAGGTGGGAGAGATTGAGTTTCTTAAACCTCAAAGCTTCAAAACTTGCTTTATACTCGAAAATCTTCAAAAAAAAGTGAAAACTTGTGAAAAATCATGAAGAATGGAAGGAAGAAACTCAAGATCGGCGAGGGACGGCGGAGAGCTCACCTTGGCCGAAAATGGGGAGAAAAGCTCGCCCGTTTTCGGCTAAGGGACCCTTTTATTGGTGGCTAGCCAGGCCACATTCGGGGGCCAAACGTGCCTCCGCATGCATGCCATGTTCGGCGGCCGAACATAAGGTTCGGCGGCCAAACTTGGTTTCCCTTACTTATGCTTTCGGGGGCCTAAGGCACACCCGAAACGCCTGCATGTTCGGCGGCCGAACTTGAGGTTTGACGGCCAAACCTGAGTTTTTCCTCCAAGGTTATTTCATGCAAAAACTCATTTTCTTTCTTGATTAAAACATAAAACATATTAAAACATATGATTTTACCCTCCTAGAGGCCTCCGACATCCGAGATTCCACCGGACGGTAGGAATTCCGATACCGGAGTCTAACCGGGTATTACATTCTCTCCCCCTTAAGAACATTCGTCCCCGAATGTTCCTCAACTAGCACATGCAAAGCATATAACATGTCATACACATAACATACATACAAAGCACATAAAACTTACTTTAGAAAAGATGGGGATATTGCTGGAGCATGGACTCCCGTGTCTCCCAGGTCATTCCTCAATATTGTGGTGATTCCAAAGGACTTTCACCATTGGGATTTCCTTGTTCCTTAGCTTTCTGATCTGGGTGTCTAGGATCCGTACCGGCTGCTCAACATAGGTGAGATCCTCTTGGATCTCCACATCAGGCTCACTAAGAACCTTGCCCGGATCTGACACGAACTTTCTCAACATAGAAACGTGAAAAACCGGATGGATTCTTTCCATTGAAGCGGGTAAGTCTAACTTGTACGATACATTCCCAATCTTTTGAAAGATTTCAAAGGGTCCGATGTACCGCGGAGCTAGCTTACCTTTCTTCCCGAACTGAATCACCCCTTTCATTGGAGACACCTTGAGCAATACCAAATCCCCCTCCTGAAACTCTACCTGTCTTCTGCGGACGTCTGCATAACTCTTCTGTCTGCTTGCAGCAGTCTTGATCCTTTCTCTGATTATGGGTACCACCCTGCTGGTGATCTCTACTAGCTCAGGCCCTGCCAAGGCCTTTTCTCCAACCTCTTCCCAGCAAACAGGTGATCTGCACTTCCTCCCATACAAAGCTTCATATGGAGCCATCCCGATGCTAGCATGATGGCTGTTATTGTAGGCAAACTCCACCAAAGGTAGATGCTGCCTCCAAGAACCGCTAAAGTTCAGCACACACATTCTGAGCATATCCTCTATGGTCTGGATGGTCCTTTCTGATTGTCCGTCCGTCTGTGGATGGAAAGTAGTGCTAAAATCCAACCTGGTACCCATGGCATTCTGCAGACTCCGCCAAAACCTGGAGGTGAACTGGGGTCCTCTATCGGACACTATTGAAATAGGAACCCCATGTAGCCTGACGATCTCATCTACATACACCTGCGCCAACTTATCCACAGAATAGCCACTCCTGACAGGGATGAAGTGAGCAGATTTGGTGAGTCTGTCCACAATCACCCATATGGAGTCCAATCTGTTGGATGTCGTCGGTAACCCCACTACGAAGTCCATAGCTATATTCTCCCATTTCCACTCTAGAATAGGTAGCGGGTTAAGCATTCCAGCCGGCTTCTGATGTTCCAGCTTCACCCTCTGACACACTTCGCAGGTTGACACAAACTGTGCCACTTCTCTCTTCATAGCTGGCCACCAATAAACTTTCTTCAGATCTTGATACATCTTGGTGGCTCCGGGGTGAACGCTGTATCTTACATTATGAGCCTCTCTCATAATGTCTCCTTTTAGTCCTATGTCATCTGGTACACACAAATGACTCCCATAGCGAAGGATTCCCTTGTTGTCGAATCTGAACTCACTATCATTGCCTGACTGAACAGTCCTGGCAATCTTCACTAACTCTGGGTCCTCAT